>NC_041385.1:523396862-523439963 GCF_002162155.2 Triticum dicoccoides
GATATAATCCATAGTAAACAAGTAAAGTATGCAATAAAAACAGAATCTGCCTAAAACGGTCTTAATGATCTAAACAAAAATAATGCTTATGTAACTCCAATCTGAAACATTAGGAAAACCTGGGCAATTTTTGTATCAATCATGTGTAAAAATTTCAAATCAAAATCATGTTCCACTGAATTTTAGTAATTCCTGGACTCAAAGCAAAAGTTTCTATTTTTTCACAGAATCAAGTCGACTATCGTCCAAATCATCCCAAAGGCTTTACTTGACACAAACACTAATTAAAACATAAAAACAATCATTAAAGTAGCAATAATTATGTCAGCACACCAAAATAAAAAGTAAAAGCAAAAATTTAAGATAACTATTGGGCTGCCTCCCAACAAGCGCTATTGTTTTACGCCCCTAGCTAGGCATAATGCAATGTTTCAAGTATTATCATCCTACAAATCCTTCTTAATCAAATCTTCAAAAATAATATCATTAATTCTCTACTCTCATGTTCTATTTTTCTAGTAGGAGAACTTAAATAATTGAAGGGACTTTGTTCGTTAATTTTAACATTCATTACTTCAAACTCCGAATCATCACCATAAAGATCCTTATACAAAACATGTATTTCATCATCAGTAGGATCTCTAGTTGTACCTTCAAACCATTCATTACTAAATTCCTCCTCAATTCCCTTAGTGATCCATTCAAATTTATCACAAGTATTGTGGTACAAAGTTTTGATTAATTCGGCATAAGGAACTCTCCTCCTAATATTTTCACCATAAGAAAAATAATCCTTAGATTCCAACCTATGTATACTATCCTTATCATGGAGGATTTCTTCTATTGGAGGATACTCCAAATCTATTTTATAAAAGACAAAGATGTCCCTAGCTTCTCTAATTATATAATCAAATTCATGCATAAAGATGATAGTAGCAATCATTTTAGCCCTAAGATTATGGATATTGGAAAGTTCAAAGAATATCTTTTGTAAGACGGGATGAATATGCAAGATTTTTCTTTCCAATTTGACCATAAGCATAGCAATAGCATCCACATAGCAATTATTTTTATCAAGTATAGATCCTTTAATTAATGGTATGACTCCCGTGCAATTAAAGAATTCTTGGATAATGTTCTTCCCAATAATTTTTCCGCTACTCACATGATAAGTTTAAATTTTAAAGACCTTGGGGATTTCATCACGAGGAAGTTCATTCTAAAAGAGGATCATTGTTAAGATCAGGTAATTTAGGTTTTTCCTCAAGAGACTCACTAGTACTATCTTCACTAGCACTTTCAACAATAATTTTCTCGAATCCAGACATGATAGCGACTTCAAGAAAGGCAAGAAAACAAGCAAAGTAAAAATATTTTTGTATTTTTTTAGATAAGTGGAGTGAGATGAAAAAGAGAGACAAATGCAAATAAAAAGTAGAGCAAGATGATAGTTTGAGTGAAGGTACTTGATGAGATTTGATGATGTTTCCTCGGCAACGGCGCCAGAATTTTTTTCTGCTAGTTGTGAGTTGCGCTGGAATTTTCCCCGAAGAGGAACGGTGAAGCAACAGAGTAGAGGTAAGTACATAACCAATGTTTATCGAGCCAATAGGAGAATCGTGCAAATCATCATGAACAACACCTACACACACAAAAATAAATACTTGCACCCAACGTGGGCAAGAGGGTTATCAATCCCCTTGAACTCATTACTTCCAAGGATTAAATCTTTTATAGGTAGATAGATAAATTCCAAAACAAAATACAAGTAAATAAATTGCAACAAAGTATTTTTTTGGTTTTTTATAATATGATTAGACTAGACCTGGGGGGCATAGGTTTCACTAGAGACCTCTCTCTCGAACACAAAGCATACAATGAGTAAACAAATTATTGTTGGGCAGTTGATAGAAACGTGCATAGTTATGACGTATTCATGCCAATGATCATGTATATAGGCATCACGTCTGTGACCAGTAGACCGACTCCTATCTGCATCTACTACTATTACTTCACAAATCGACTGTTATCCAGCATGCATCTATGGTATTAAGTTCATGACAACTAGAGTAACACCGTAATCAAGATGACATGATGTAGACAAAGTAAACCTAATCAATATGAATAAACCCTGCCGTTTTACCCTTAACAACAACAATACAATATGTGATTCACTACCCCTCCTATCAATGGCTGAGGACACCACAAGATTGAAAAATTAATCTAGTTGGCCAAACCAAACTGATAGATCGGATAGAAATACAAAGCTATAACAATCATGCATAATAAAGTTCAGAAAAGACTCAATTACTTCCAATGAATAATCTGATCATAAACCCACAATTCATCGGATTACAACAAACAAAAAGATTACATCGGATAGAACTCCAAGAAGATCGAGGAGAACATGGTCTTGAAGATCAACGAGAGAGAAGAAGGTATCTAGCTACAAGCTATGGACCCGTAGGTCTGTGGCGAACTACTCACGCATCATCGGTAGGCGGTAAGGATGATGTACAAGCCCTCCTTGATTTATTCCCCCTCCGACAGAGTAACTGAAAAGGTCTCCAGATGAGATCGTGGAAGAACAAAAGCTTGCGTTGGTGGAAAAAGTGTTTCAGATGGCTTTGTGTTGGTTTGGGAATATATGTCAATTTATAGAGATGGAATTAGGTCAAACAGAGCTACATGAGGCCCACGAGCTCAGGGGGGCGCCTACCCTTTGGGGCGCGCCCTATGAGCTCCTGGTTCTCCCTTAAGTCTTCTGGCCTCCTCCCGAACCTTCTTGGGTCCCTTCTGGTCCAGAAAAATCACCGAAAATTTCATCATGTTTGGACTTCGTTTGGTATTGATTTTCTAAAAAGCTAAAAACAAGCAAAAAACAGGAACTAACACTGGACACTGGGTTAACATGTTAGTCCCAAATAATGATATAAAATAGCATAAAATACATATAAAGCATTTAAAATTGATAATATAATAGCACAAAACCATTAAATATTATAAATATGTTGGAGAAGTATCAGCGACGCTGTACGTTCCCGACCTCCAAGTGCCTGGCTTGTTGGTCTACCGGCGTGGAGCCATCCTCCGATGAGCAGTGGAGCAATAATTGTTCATCCTCGATGACATGGGCCACGCCGTGGGTTACCCGTCCGTGTCAAGCAGGAGGACATTATGTACTAGGCAACACTAAACATTTTCCTTGTCACTTGGCAAGGCTCGAAGAGGTCATCGAATCCGGTGTGGCGCTTGCCTCGATCCCTGAGCAAGGTGGTGGGTGTAGAGTTGACGACGCATCAATCCGTATCTGCAGCAAGGTGCTCTCATCTCTTTTCATTTGTAGCTTGCGGCTTCCTCCTGCGCTTCTCTGCTAGATACATCTTTTCTCACTCGGGCTCGAACTTGATCGATGGCGATGGCGAGGGAAGAGATTTTTTTTGAAACGGAGGCAAAAGATTTGCCTCATAAATTAATTAAGAAGAAGAGAATTGCCGAGTTAATTTTTGGAAAACCGGGCAAAAACCGATACAAACAACCCAAGGTCGTACTACTCACAGAACAGGAAACACCGTGACCGCACATGTGGCCCTCCCAATGCACCACAACCGAAACCCTTGACACTTGTACAACACAGCGGAGCTTCACACAAGAACATCGACCACGATAAAAACGGAGCACCCTCCATCATGAAATCGTGGGCGTCTTCCGAATAACACCGCCCTTCTTGCTTTTGTTTCTCTTTGCTTTCTTCCTATTGGGTTTCTTCTTGGGGAGGCAACCACTTGTGATGCCGGGTCCAGACTGATCCGCCACCCATTTGTCAAGAAAATCATAGAACTCATTGTACTTCTTGATGTAGTTGTCATCAACCAAGGGGCTCCTACTAGGGGCAGGCACCAACAAACCGGCCGCATCGACATCATCGGCCCGAGGAACCCCCAACACATCATCCTCCACCACAGGAACCATCGACACAATGGACTTCGGCGCCTCCAGTTGCTCACACGACAAAGGCAAAACATGCCCCTCACACAAGGTTGTCGACGAGTCCACTTCCAACCGCTCCAAGGACAGAGGAGAAGCAGGGCTCGAACATATATCCCGAAGCTCGGGCATGAGCTGTAGCACCGGAGTCGCAAGCACGGCGATGGACTCGCCCACATTGACATGCACAATAGACGAAGCAGACATCAATGATGAATTGTCCCGAACACGAGGGGAGAAACAACCATAAGGATCTGCCCCTTCGTCCTCCGTGGAGCCAACATGAGGGAGTGGTATCTGCGTGGCCAGAAACGTAGCCGGCAAAAAGGAGAGCCTGCTCAAAGCAGCCTCAGCCCGTTCCAGGAAGCTCTCAATACGTGTCTGCCAACCCTGAAGCAACTCGGTCTGATCAGCCAGAGCGGTCTGAAGCACATCAATGGATGGGGATGCCGGGCTAGCGGAAGCAGAAACCACAGACGCCCAAGATCCACGGTGAAGCGCAACGGAAGGGAGTGTGGATTTTAATTGGGCCTCTCTTGGAGTAGGAGGTTGACAATGTTGGATGCCAAGGCGAGAGACGGGCGGGACAACAAGATATGCCAGAGAGCTGAGAGAACGTCATGGGTTGCGGCAGTCACTGTTGGAAATATGCCCTAGAGGCAATAATAAAAGTATTATTATATTTCATTGTTCATGATAATTGTCTTTTATTCATGCTATAACTGTATTATCCGGAAATCGTAATACACGTGTGAATACTTAGACCACACTATGTCCCTGGTAAGCCTCTAGTTGACCAGCTCGTTGTGATCAACAGATAGTCATGGTTTCCTGACTATGGACATTGGATGTCGTTGATAACGGGATCACATCATTAGGAGAATGATGTGATGGACAAGACCCAATCCTAAGCATAGCATAAAAGATCGTGTAGTTCGTTTTGCTAGAGCTTTGCAAGTGTCAAGTATCTCTTCCTTCGACCATGAGATCGTGTAACTCCCGGATACCGTAAGAGTGCCTTGGGTGTATCAAACGTCACTACGTAACTGGGTGACTATAAAGGTGCATTACAGGTATCTCCGAAAGTAGCTGTTGGGTTGACACGGATCGAGACTGGGATTTGTCACTCCGTATGACGGAGAGGTATCTCTGGGCCCACTCGGTAATGCATCATCATATTGAGCTCAATGTGACCAAGGTGTTGGACACGGGATCATGCATTACGGTACGAGTAAAGTGACTTGCCGGTAACGAGACTGAACAAGGTATTGGGATACCGACGATCGAGTCTCGGGCAAGTAACGTACCGATTGACAAAGGGAATTGCATACAGGGTTTGATCGAATCCTCGACATAGTGGTTCATCCGATGACAACATCGAGGAGCATGTGGGAGCCATCATGGGTATCCAGATCCCGCTGATGGTTATTGACTGAGAGCGTCTCGGTCATGTCTGCATGTCTCCCGAACCCGTAGGGTCTACACACTTAAGGTTCGGTGACGCTAGGGTTATGAAGATATGTATATGCAGAAACCCGAATGTTATTCGGAGTCCCGGATGAGATCCCGGACGTCACGAGGAGTTCCGGAATGGTCCGGAGGTAAAGAATTATATATAGGAAGTGCTATTTCGGGCATCGGGACAAGTTTCGGGGTTATCGGTATTGTACCGGGACCACCGGAAGGGTCCCGGGGGTCCACCGGGTGGGGCCACCTGTCCCGGGGGGGCCACATGGGCTGTAGGGGGTGCGCCTTGGCCATCATGGGCCAAGGGCACCAGCCCCTATAGGCCCATGCGCCTAGGGTTTCCCCCTAGGAGGAGTCCTAGTGGTGGAAGGCACCCCTAGGTGCCTTGGGGGGGAGGGAAACCTCCCCTAGGCCGCCGCCCCCCTAGTAGATCTCATCTACTAGGGCCGGCGCCCCCCCTGGCACCCCTATATATAGTGGGGGAGAGGAGGGACTTGATACACCAGCCCCTGGCGCCTCCACCTCCCCCCGTTACGTCTCTCCCTCGTAGTCTCGGCGAAGCCCTGCTGTTGTGACGCCCTACATCCACCACCACGCCGTCGTGCTGCTGGATCTTCATCAACCTCTCCTTCCCCCTTGCTGGATCAAGAAGGAGGAGACGTCTCCCGTCCCGTACGTGTGTTGAACGCGGAGGTGCCGTCCGTTCGGCGCTGGTCATCGGTGATCTGGATCACGTCGAGTACGACTACATCATCACCTTGCAAGCTTCCGCACGCGATCTACAAGTGGTATGTAGATGCAAACTCTCTCCCTAGACTCGTTGCTTAGATGAACTCATAGATGGATCTTGGTGAAACCATAGGAAAAATTTTAATTTTCTGCAACGTTCCCCAACAGTGGCATCATGAGCTAGGTCTATGCGTAGTTCTCTTTGCACGAGTAGAACACAACTTTGTTGTGGGCGTGGATTTTGTCATCTTACTTGCCTCTACTAGTCTTTTCTTGCTCAACGGTATTGTGGGATGAAGCGGCCCGGACCAACCTTACACGTACTCTTACGTGAGACCGGTTCCACCGACTGACATGCACAAGTTGCATAAGGTGGCTGGCGGGTGTCTGTCTCTCCCACCTTAGTTGGAGCGGAATCGATGAACAGGGCCCTTATGAAGGGTAAATAGAAGTTGACAAAATCACGTTGTGGTGATTCGTAGGTAAGAAAACGTTCTTGCTAGAACCCAATTGCAGCCACGTAAAAGATGCAACAAAAATTAGAGGACGTCTAACTTGTTTTTGCAGCGATTGATCATGTGATGTGATATGGCCAGAAGTTGTGATGAATGATGAATTGTGATGTATGAGATCATGTTCTTTGTAATAGGATTCACGACTTGCATGTCGATGAGTATGACAACCGGCAGGAGCCATAGGAGTTGTCATTATTTTTTGTATGACCTGCGTGTCATTAAATAACGTCATGTAAACTACTTTACTTTATTGCTAAACGTTAGTCATAGAAGTAGAAGTAGTCGTTGGCGTGACAACTTCATGAAGACACGATGATGGAGATCATGATGATGGAGATCATGGTGTCAAGCCGGTGACAAGATGATCATGGAGCCCCGAAGATGAAGATCAATGGAGCTATATGATATTGGCCATATCATGTCACAACTATATAATTGCATGTGATGTTTATTATGTATTATGCATCTTGTTTACTTAGGACGACGGTAGTAAATAAGATGATCCCTTATAAAATTTCAAGAAGTGTTCTCCCCTAACTGTGCACCGTTGCTACAGTTCGTCGTTTCTAAGCACCACGTGATGATCGGGTGTGATGGATTCTGACGTTCACATACAACGGGTGTAAGACAGTTTTACACAGCGAAAACACTTAGGGTTAACTTGACGAGCCTAGCATGTGCAGACATGGCCTCGGAACACGGAGACCGAAAGGTCGAACACGAGTCGTATGGAAGATACGATCAACATGAAAATGTTCACCGACGATGACTAGTCCGTCTCACGTGATGATCGGACACGGGCTAGTCGACTCGGATCGTGTAACACTTAGATGACTAAAGGGATGTCTAATCTAAGTGGGAGTTCATAATTTGATTAGAACTTTATTATCATGAACTTAGTCTAAAACCTTTGCAAATATGTCTTGTAGATCAATGGCCAACGCTAATGTCAACATGAACTTCAACGCGTTCCTAGAGAAAACCAAGCTGAAAGATGATGGCAGCAACTATACGGACTGGGTTCGGAACCTGAGGATCATCCTCATAGCTGCCAGGAAACAATATGTCCTAGAAGGACCGCTAGGTGACGCTCCCGTCCCAGAGAACCAAGACATTATGAATGCTTGGCAGTCTCGCGCTGATGATTACTCCCTCGTTCAGTGCGGCATGCTTTACAGCTTAGAACCGGGGCTCCAAAAGCGTTTTGAGCATCACGGAGCATATGAGATGTTCGAAGAGCTGAAACTAGTTTTTCAAGCTCATGCCCGGGTCAAGAGATATGATGTCTCCGACAAGTTCTACAGTTGTAAGATGGAGGAGAACAGTTCTGTCAGTGAGCACATCCTGAAGATGTCTGGGTTGCACAACCGTATGACCTAGCTGAACATTAACTTCCCAGATGAGGCGGTCATTGACAGAATCCTCCAGTCGCTCCCACCAAGCTACAAGAGCTTTGTGATGAACTACAACATGCAGGGAATGGAAAAGACCATTCCTGAAGTGTTCTCGATGCTGAAGTCAGCAGAGGCTGAAATCAAGAAAGAACATCAAGTGTTGATGGTCAATAAGACCACTAAGTTCAAGAAGGGCAAGGGTAAGAAGAACTTCAAGAAGGACGGCAAAGATGTTGCCGCGCCTGGTAAGCCAGTTACCGGGAAGAAGTCAAAGAATGGACCCAAGCCTGAGACTGAGTGCTTTTATTGCAAGGGGAAGGGTCACTGGAAGCGGAACTGCCCCAAATACTTAGCGGATAAGAAGGCCGGCAACACCAAAGGTATATTTGATATACATGTGATTGATGTGTACCTTACCAGTACTCGTAGTAACTCCTGGGTATTTGATACCGGTGCCGTTGCTCATATTTGTAACTCACAGCAGGAGCTGCGGAATAAATGGAGACTGGCGAAGGACGAGGACGATGCGCGTCGGGAATGGTTCCAGAGTCGATGTGATCGCCGTCGGCACGCTGCCTCTACATTTACCTACGGGATTAGTTTTGAACCTTAATAATTGTTATTTAGTGCCAAGTTTGAGCATGAACATTGTATCTGGATCTCGTTTAATACGAGATGGCTACTCATTTAAGTCTGAGAATAATGGTTGTTCGATTTATATGAGAGATATGTTTTATGGTCATGCTCCGATGGTCAATGGTTTACTCTTAATGAATCTCGAGCGTGATATTACACATGTTCATAGTGTAGATGCCAAAAGATTTAAAGTTGATAACGATAGTCCCACATACTTGTGGCACTGCCGCCTTGGTCACATTGGTGTCAAGCGCATGAAGAAGCTCCATGCCGATGGACTTTTAGAGTCTCTTGATTATGAATCGTTTGACACGTGCGAACCATGCCTCTTAGGTAAAATGACCAAGACTCCGTTCTCCGGAACAATGGAGCGAGCAACCAACTTGTTGGAAATCATACATACCGATGTGTGCGGTCCAATGAGCGTTGAGGCTCGCGGAGGATATCGTTATGTTCTCACTCTCACAGATGACTTGAGTAGATATGGGTATGTCTACTTAATGAAACACAAGTCTGAGACCTTTGAAAAGTTCAAGGAATTTCAGAATGAGGTGGAGAATCAACGTGACCGAAAGATAAAATTCTTACGATCAGATCGTGGAGGAGAATACTTAAGTCACGAATTTGGTACACACTTAAAGAAATGTGGAATCGTTTCACAGCTCACACCGCCTGGAACACCTCAGCGAAACGGTGTGTCCGAACGTCGTAATCGCACTCTATTGGATATGGTGCGGTCTATGATGTCTCTTACCGATTTACCACTATCATTTTGGGGATACGCTCTAGAGACAGCTACATTCACTTTAAATAGGGCACCGTCTAAATCCGTTGAGACGACACCGTATGAATTATGGTTTGGAAAGAAACCTAAGCTGTCGTTTCTAAAAGTTTGGGGATGCGAAGCTTATGTCAAGAAACTTCAACCTGAAAAGCTCGAACCCAAGTCGGAAAAATGCGTATTCATAGGATACCCTAAGGAAACTGTAGGGTATACCTTCTACTTAAGATCCGAAGGCAAGATCTTTGTTGCCAAGAACGGATGCTTTCTGGAAAAAGAGTTTCTCTCGAAAGAAGTAAGTGGGAGGAAAGTAGAACTCGATGAAGTACTACCTCTTGAGCGGGATAGTGACGCAGCACAGGAAACCGTTCCTGTGATGCCCACACCAACTGAAGAGGAAATCCATGATAATGATCAAGGTACTTCGGATCAGGTTACTGCTGAACTTCGTAGGTCCACAAGGACACGTTCCGCACCAGAGTGGTACGGCAACCCTGTCCTGGAAATCATGTTGTTAGACAACAATGAACCTTCGAACTATGAAGAAGCAATGGCGGGCCCGGATTCCAACAAACGGCTTGAAGCCATGAAATCCGAGATAGAATCCATGTATGAAAACAAAGTATGGACTTTGACAGACTTGCCCAATGATCGGCGAGCGATAGAAAACAAATGGATCTTTAAGAAGAAGACGGATGCGGATGGTAATGTTACCATCTATAAAGCTCGACTTGTCGCTAAGGGTTATCGACAGGTTCAAGGGATTGACTACGATGAGACATTCTCTCCCGTAGCGAAGCTAAAGTCCGTCCGAATCATGTTAGCAATTGCCGCATACTATGATTATGAGATATGGCAGATGGACGTCAAAACAGCATTCCTTAACGGGCATCTTAAGGAAGAACTGTATATGATGCAGCCGGAAGGTTTTGTCGATCCTCGGAACGCTAACAAAGTATGCAAGCTCCAGCGATCCATTTATGGACTGGTGCAAGCATCTCGGAGTTGGAACATTCGCTTTGATGAGATGATCAAAGCGTTTGGGTTTATGCAGACTTATGGAGAAGCCTGCGTTTACAAGAAAGTGAGTGGGAGCTCTGTAGCATTTCTCATATTATATGTAGATGACATACTCTTGATGGGAAATAATATAGAATTTCTGGACAGCATTAAGGCCTACTTGAATAAGTGTTTTTCAATGAAGGACCTTGGAGAAGCTGCATATATATTAGGCATCAAGATCTATAGAGATAGATCGAGACGCCTCATAGGTCTTTCACAAAGCACATACCTTGATAAGATTTTGAAGAGATTCAGAATGGATCAGTCCAAGAAGGGGTTCTTGCCTATGTTACAAGGTATGAGACTGAGCTCAGCTCAGTCACCGACCACGGCAAAAGATAAAGAAGAGATGAGTGTCATCTCCTATGCTTCAGCCATAGGATCTATTATGTATGCCATGATGTGTACCAGACCCGATGTAAACCTTGCCGTAAGTTTGGTAGCAAGATACCAAAGTAATCCCGGCAAGGAACACTGGACAGCGGTCAAGAATATCCTGAAGTACCTGAAAAGGACAAAGGACATGTTTCTCGTTTATGGAGGAGACGAAGAGCTCGTCGTAAAGGGTTACGTCGACGCTAGCTTCGACTCAGATCTGGATGACTCTAAGTCACAAACCGGATACGTGTATATGTTGAATGGTGGAGCAGTAAGCTGGTGCAGCTGCAAGCAGAGCGTCGTGGCGGGATCTACATGTGAAGCGGAGTACATGGCAGCCTCGGAGGCAGCACATGAAGCGATTTGGGTGAAGGAGTTCATCACCGACCTAGGAGTCATACCCAATGCGTCGGGACCGATCAAACTCTTCTGTGACAACACTGGAGCTATTGCCCTCGCAAAGGAGCCCAGGTTTCACAAGAAGACCAGGCACATCAAGCGTCGTTTCAACTCCATCCGTGAAAATGTTCAAGATGGAGACATAGAGATTTGCAAAGTGCACACGGATCTGAATGTCGCAGATCCGCTGACTAAACCTCTCTCGCGTGCAAAACATGATCAACACCAGAACTCTATGGGTGTTCGATTCATCACAATGTAACTAGATTGGTGACTCTAGTGCAAGTGGGAGACTGTTGGAAATATGCCCTAGAGGCAATAATAAAAGTATTATTATATTTCATTGTTCATGATAATTGTCTTTTATTCATGCTATAACTGTATTATCCGGAAATCGTAATACACGTGTGAATACTTAGACCACACTATGTCCCTGGTAAGCCTCTAGTTGACCAGCTCATTGTGATCAACAGATAGTCATGGTTTCCTGACTATGGACATTGGATATCGTTGATAACGGGATCACATCATTAGGAGAATGATGTGATGGACAAGACCCAATCCTAAGCATAGCATAAAAGATCGTGTAGTTCGTTTTGCTAGAGCTTTGCAAGTGTCAAGTATCTCTTCCTTCGACCATGAGATCGTGTAACTCCCGGATACCGTAAGAGTGCCTTGGGTGTATCAAACGTCACAACGTAACTGGGTGACTATAAAGGTGCATTACAGGTATCTCCGAAAGTAGCTGTTGGGTTGACACGGATCGAGACTGGGATTTGTCACTCCGTATGACGGAGAGGTATCTCTGGGCCCACTCGGTAATGCATCATCATATTGAGCTCAATGTGACCAAGGTGTTGGACACGGGATCATGCATTACGGTACGAGTAAAGTGACTTGCCGGTAACGAGACTGAACAAGGTATTGGGATACCGACGATCGAGTCTCGGGCAAGTAACGTACCGATTGACAAAGGGAATTGCATACAGGGTTTGATCGAATTCTCGACATAGTGGTTCATCCGATGACAACATCGAGGAGCATGTGGGAGCCATCATGGGTATCCAGATCCCGCTGATGGTTATTGACTGAGAGCGTCTCGGTCATGTCTGCATGTCTCCCGAACCCGTAGGGTCTACACACTTAAGGTTCGGTGACGCTAGGGTTATGAAGATATGTATATGCAGAAACCCGAATGTTGTTCGGAGTCCCGGATGAGATCCCGGACGTCACGAGGAGTTCCGGAATGGTCCAGAGGTAAAGAATTATATATAGGAAGTGCTATTTCGGGCATCGGGACAAGTTTCGGGGTTATCGGTATTGTACCGGGACCACCGGAAGGGTCCCGGGGGTCCACCGGGTGGGGCCACCTGTCCCGGGGGGGCCACATGGGCTGTAGGGGGTGCGCCTTGGCCATCATGGGCCAAGGGCACCAGCCCCTATAGGCCCATGCGCCTAGGGTTTCCCCCTAGGAGGAGTCCTAGTGGTGGAAGGCACCCCTAGGTGCCTTGGGGGGGAGGGAAACCTCCCCTAGGCCGCCGCCCCCCCTAGTAGATCTCATCTACTAGGGCCGGCGCCCCCCCTGGCACCCCTATATATAGTGGGGGAGAGGAGGGACTTGATACACCAGCCCCTGGCGCCTCCACCTCCCCCCGTTACGTCTCTCCCTCGTAGTCTCGGCGAAGCCCTGCTGCTGTGACGCCCTGCATCCACCACCACGCCGTCGTGCTGCTGGATCTTCATCAACCTCTCCTTCCCCCTTGCTGGATCAAGAAGGAGGAGACGTCTCCCGTCCCGTACGTGTGTTGAACGCGGAGGTGCCGTCCGTTCGGCGCTGGTCATCGGTGATCTGGATCACGTCGAGTACGACTACATCATCACCTTGCAAGCTTCCGCACGCGATCTACAAGTGGTATGTAGATGCAAACTCTCTCCCTAGACTCGTTGCTTAGATGAACTCATAGATGGATCTTGGTGAAACCGTAGGAAAAATTTTAATTTTCTGCAACGTTCCCCAACAGTCACAAGCACGATGACCGTTCTCCAAGCAACGAGAGCATCGGAAGGGATCTCTGCAAACCGCCGCCCGGTGTCCAGGGGCGAGGCATCTGCAGCATCGACCGCGAAGCCAGGCAGGGATAGGCCGGGGAGCCAGAGCCAATATCGGCGACGCCGAACGACGCCGGCCCCCCACCTTCACCCATCCCTGGTCCAAAGACGCCTCGGGAGCAGTAGCGACAACAGCAGCGGCAGCCGGATCGCTCACCCTACTGGAGCACCTGGCAACCAACAGCGTCAGCGGGGCGAGCTCGTCTTCATCATCAATGCTGCAGACGTTGTCCGCGAGGGAAGCCCACGACACGGCCAATGGCGGCTGCGGGGTCCGCACAACGGCGTCGGGGGCTGCACCTAAATCGGGGCCAACAAAGGGAGCTCCATGAAGACCATCGTCTTCGGCAGCAGCGACAGGCGGCGTGGTAGGCGTCGGAGTCGCCAGGCTCGGATCGGAGCTGGCCCGCGTCTTGGTTGTGGAGGGCCGCAGCAATTGCAGGCGTCCCCGCACGGCCGGGTCGGCCTTGCGGAAGGCAAGGAAAGTCGCGGCGGCGCCGTTCACAGAGGGCAGCGGCAAACAGGCTGAGGTGGCCTCCGTCGTTGTAGCAGTGGTGGTGCCGTCAAAAGGAGTCAGAGAGGCCGGGGCGGCCTCTGTCGTCGTACCGGTGGTGGCGCCGGCAGGAGGCGCCCGAAAGGCCGGAGTGGGCGCCGTCGTTGAAGCAGGGAGGACACCGGCAGGAGGTTCCCAAGAGGTCGGGGAGGCCGCCGACGTCGGAGCTTGGGGAGCCATGGCGGGCGAATGAACGGAGAGGCAGACTGGAGGAAAGGAGAGAGTGCGGCACGGGGGTGCCGGATCTGGGCACGCCGGACGCGTAGCAGACCGGAGCGAGGAGATCAAGGCGGCGGCGGCCGCGCGGGTACGCGCACCAGGGCAGTCGCCATCTCCATCGCGGCTATCGTTTGACTGGAGTTTTGCATTTGCCCGCGAGGGAAGAGATGATGGTAATGATGACGGGCAGAAACGCGGGGAAGCTCGCAAGGCTTCGCGAAATCCATTTGTGGTACGTGGTCGTGGGCTATCTGAACTTGGAGGCGATGGCAGTGGTCGAGGTGGTGCACGACGAGGAAGAAGATCGCTTGTTCTCAAGGGGCAAGGCGAAGTATCCACTTCAAGTTCTGCTCTGGGCCATGGACAAGGCAGACTCTGCAAATCTTGTGCTACAGAGGAAGTCAGCGGCGTCCAAATCGCTCACCACTACACCTCTTGCTCCATGTGAAGGAGGCGGTGGAGGTAGTTATAGTGATGTCATTATCAGGCTCGTGACTGATGTTGATTGTGATTCGAAAAAATGATGCGGATCTTTGTCTTAGAGATGAGGAGCGGCTTGTATAGAATACGCCCAGCCCCTTATCTCTTGCTCCCTCCGTTTCAAAATAGATGACTCAACTTTGTACTAACTTTATTACAATGTTAATATAAAATTGGATCATTTATTTCAAAACGAAGGGAGTAGGTTACAAAGGATTTAAGACCATTGTTCAGGCCCACTACAAAGGTAATGGTCGTCGCCCGAAACACCAATCTCCAATGATGGTAGTAGTAACGTTCCAATTAATACACCTGACTCTTGTGCTTCTCTTGTCCGAGCGAGGTTTTCGTCCGACGCCCGTGTTTGTCACTCGAGTGAATCGCTGCCAAGTTGGCCCGTTTGATTTTTCGCACAATTTGCGAAGTAGTTAAATCCTGCATGAGGAGATAGTAAAATAAAAATCCCTCAAAAACCTTCAAGTTTCAACAATGCAATTTACAGTTTTTGCATATAAGAATACCAAGTTTCAACAAGTTTCTGAGATATAATTTTAAACAATTTTTTCTGTTGATTGTAAACACAAAATTATTGATTTTTATCGGTTGCTCGTACTAAGTTTCAACATTGAAGCTTAACATTTTTTTAAGTTATCAAAATGTATTAAAAATGGATCTTATGTCAAATCACTGGTCACGAGAAACACGAATATGAAAACAAAACTTAATTAAAAAAATTCTTTAAAAAATATAGAACTTTAACAATCGAAAAAAAGGCGGGATGAGGGACCTGAGTGCCCCGCACTTGCGTGCCACAAATCTTCATCCGTATTTTACCTTGTGTCTTCAATTTTCTCTCCTACTGTAGTACTTTAGATCACGGTGTGAAAGTTGGATAGGTGGCTAGCTGACACGACTAATGTGATACGAGTGTGTATATTACACGTGCACATTTGCGTGCTACGTGTTGTTTGGTTATGGGTGGGTATTGGCTTGTCGGTCTAGCTGGCCAGTTTTACTTATATTTTATTTTACCCGTTGGCACTGGTTGGAGTGTTCTTTTTTATATGATGCGGCATTTTATGACAAAGTTAGGACATCAAGCAAAAACAGATCAGGTCCTGTATGTCCCGACACGTCTGAAGTGGTGCATACGTGTTCTTCTGTGGCCCACAACCCAACCAGAAGACCCACCCGCCGATCTCGAGATGCCCAGGCCGCTCGCCTGATTAGCCACGCATAAATTTGGACGAGAAGTGGCCACAGTGCATTTGCGCTCGTAATCTCATCTCTTCTACTCCTACATTTCATTTCCCCCACAGGCCACGAAGACAAGAGGCATGTCCGTTTCGGTTACTGTGAAGCAGAAGACGGTGGTGCTCTATCCCTCGCTCGGCGTGGGCCACCTCAACCCCATGGTGGAGCTGGCTAACGTCTTCCTCCGCCGCGGGCAGGCCGTCACCATCGCCGTCGTGAACCCACCGGACAAGGACGCCGTGTCAGAAGACGCAATGGCTCGCCTCTCCACCGCCAACCCAGCCATCACGTTCCGCCTCCTCCCAGTGCCGTCTTGCAGCAAGGACCATTACTCCCACCCGGTCCTGCGCACCACCGACGTGCTCCGCGCCGCCAACCCCTCTCTGCGGGGATTTCTCCGTACCCAGGGCCGGCCCTGGGGAGGGGCAGGGGGGGCGGCCGCCCCGGGCCCCCAAAATCCAGGGGGGCCCCGATAGTTGGCTATAGGCCTATGGCTCATACTAGGCAGACGCGCGCGGAGCGGCAGCTCGATCTCCCGATCCCAGCGATTGAGTGTTTGATAGCGAGCGATCAGCGGAATTTCCTTTCACATAAAAAAAAGAGCGATCAATTAGCTGCATGGGCGATTTCCTTCCTATTCTGTTCGACCATTCCATCAGGCAGAGTCACGCAACGATTCCAGGTCCCAGCCTAGCTGCTGGCAGCCGACGCCGCCGTGCATGCACGCACGCACTCCCGCCTGGGCGCCTCGCCGCCCCCAACCCTCTGGTAATTTCCTTCCTAATTTGTGTATGTTCGCCGCTGATTTCAATTCCGGGCCCTGTTTGGCATTTGCTCAACTATTTTCTTCTCAATCTTATGCAGACTCTAGGCGCTGTGCAGACCCCTGTGTATTGTATACGCACGTGCACTGAAGTTCGATCATCACTCCGTCAGGTATTGAGGTATATTCAAATAATATTGATACAAAAAAAAATCCTTTGATGCATAGCCGGCACTGTTCAATAATTGATAGAACAAATGGTTTTGTTTTCAGCATTGTGTGTGTTATTATGACGTCCTCGGGTAAGAGGAAATATTTTAACGTTTTGATTGATATATAAGGAGATCACTTATTTGAATGATAGATTCAGATAACTCATGGTGTTTAAAGATATATTCGGATTTTTATTGAGCTCGGGCACCCTGATGTCATTAAGTGACAATGAACTTGAAGAATGTTGCAGCAGAAACTTTCTCTGTTAATGGTTCATTTGATGTTTTTTTTTGCGGGAATGGTTCATTTGATGTTGAGGTATACAATCTTATTTCTGAATTGATGATTATGAGATTCACTTTGCCAGATGACGTAATGTCTGCTATGGAGATTTTCGGGCATGTCAGAGAACTTGATTGGTATCCTAATATCTTCATTGTCTATCACATCTTATTTACTGTGCTTGTGACGGTCGCATGGCCCGAAAGAATCTTTTCGAACTTGAATTATTGAAGAATTATTTGAGGTCAACAATGACTCAAGAGAGGTTAAATGGTTTGGCTACATTATGCATCGAGGAGAAATTATTGGATGGGATTGACATCGACCTCATCATATGTGACTTTGCATCGAGGAATGTTAGAAGAATTTAAGGTAATATGCATAAATTATTTGATACACATATTAATTTTGGATGCATTTAAGTGTTACTGGTAATAATTTATATATACATTTTTTGAGAAAAAAATATACATGGATATAGTATATACAATGAGTGTATATATATTAAGGGCCCCCAATTTTTAGTTTGCCCTGGGCCCCCGAAATCTCAGGACCGGCCCTGTCCGTACCCTCCCCGCCGTGGACGCCATCGTGGTCGACATGTTCTGCGTGGACGCGCTCGACGTCGCCGCCGAGCTCGACATCCCCGCGTACTTCTTCTTTGCCTCCGCGGTCGGCGACCTCGCCATCATGCTCCACCTGCCGTACTACTACCCCGCCGCCCCGTGCTCGTTCAAGGACATGGGCAAGACGGTGCTCCGCTTCCCTGGCGTGCCGCCGATCCGCGCGCTGGACATGTCGACCACCATGCTGGACCAGGAGAGCGATATCGCCAAGGAATGGTTGCGCCACCACATGCGGATGCCGGAAGCAAGAGGTTTTCTGGCGAACAGTTTCGACTGGTTGGAGGCGAGGGCGCTGGAAGCACTCAGGTACGGCCTCTGCACGCCTGGTCGCCCAACGCCGCCAGTCTACTGCATCGGCCCACTAGTCCTTCCTGGACAAACGGGAGGAGGCGCCGGCGGGAGACATGCGTGCCTCGAGTGGCTTGACGCGCAGCCGGAGCGGGCCGTGGTATTCCTCTGCTTCGGCAGCCTGGGCACCTTCTCGGCGGCGCAGCTAGCCGAGGTGGCACGCGGGTTACAGGACTCCGGGCACAGGTTCTTGTGGGTGGTGCGCAGCCCTCCCGAGCAGAAGGACGAGTCGGTCGAGCCGGACTTGCAGGCGTCGTTCCCGGAGGGTTTCTTGGAGGAGACCGCTGGCAGGGGCTTCGTGGTGAAGAACTGGGCGCCACAGGCGGAGGTGTTGCGTCACGGAGCCGTCGGCGCGTTCGTGACGCACTGTGGGTGGAACTCGGTGCTGGAGGGCATCGTGTCCGGCGTGCCGATGATCTGCTGGCCGCTGTACGCGAACAGAGGATGAACAAGGTGCACGTGGTGGAGGAGATGAAGGTCGGGGTGGCGGTGGAGGGCTACGAGGAGGGATTGGTCAAGGCAGAGGAGGTGGCGGCGAAGGTGAGGCTGGTGATGGCGTCTGAGGAAGGGAACAAACTGAGGGAGAGGCTCGTGGCGGCCAAGGAGATGGCGGTGGCCGCCGTGAAAGACGGTGGGTCGTCTGACGTCGCGTTTCACGAGTTCTTTTTTTTTTAGCATCAGTACAGACACAAGCTCTCATATACACGCGCATACACTCACCTCTATGAACGCACACGCGCCACATCCTACCCCTACGAGCACCTCCGAGAGACTGAGCCGGCATATCATCTTGAAATTTATGAAGCAACTGTAGACGCCTCGTCGTCGACGGGAACGTCTCCTTCCACTAAAAGCGCATCGTCGAAAATCCTAAAATAAATCCAAAAGTAATACGAGTACCAGGATTTCAACCCTGATGGGTTGAGGATATCACTGTCCACCTAACCATCTCAATCACAGGTTGATTCGCCGTTTCACGAGTTCTTGATGGACGTGGCGTCTACATCCACTTTTCTCTAGACGGTAACTGAAAGCGAGACAGGTGAAGAGTGTTTCGTTTGGATTCATCGTGTCAGATCTCTTTGCTAGTCCCAAGGTATCACGGAAGAACCTCAGAAATCAGTATCAAAACCATACAACGCTTTCTTTTTGACTTTGGAGTCATAAGATTGTTGTTTTCTTCTAGATTTTTCCGAATAACTATCTATATCTATATACTTTTACATTATATATTTTGAAATATGTATATTGGCAACCGTGTGGCAGATTGTAAAAGTGCCAAACGACCTGATCTCCGCCCGATCCGGTCTCACACGCTTCGGTCGCTCGATATGCCTTGTGCGTGATCCCGTCGTTAGTTCCCTTTTTTTTCACTTTTCTCTTCAGGTGTGGTCTCGCTCGTCCCGCCTGTGCGCATATGGCTTTTTCTCCTTCCTCCTATCGGCGTCGTGAGCTGCGCCAAGCCATCGGCCGGGATCCCCCGGCGTGACCTCCCCGATTGATGCTCCGCGGTGGCGCGATGGGAGACGTTGCGGGGTCGGCGCCCCGGCGCCTGCTGCAGCCGCATGCCGCCGCCTTCCGCACCTCCCAGGCAATCGTCAACGTCGCCGTCGGCACCCACCCCCTCTCTCGCGTCTCTTTCTGGGTGCCACGACAGAGCTAACTCGGAGGGCGGGTTCAGTGATCCGGTCTCTGCTGTTGATCTGGGTATGACGGCGCCTGAATCGGATTACTGAATGTGGCAACAGAACCTTTACATGTGTATACATAGGTTGAATGAACTAACAGAAACCGAGAATTGTCACATTATTATTGATCTGATTACTGGTCCTAGCATTATTAGCTCAACAGTCTCCTGCGCCTAAGATGACGGAGCGGTTTTGTGATAGTAGTTGTTAGCTGGATGTAATTCTATCATGTGTAGCCAGAAGTACAGATTTCAAAGTCCAACCAACCTTTTGCCTATTTTTCTTACTGGGCTAAATGCCATTTTTTATCTCAACGTTGGTTCTTATTTTTGTTTACCTCCACGCTGAAGCACTCCAGGATAGGGTGATTAAGGAGGCTCAAACGATACCGTCTTCAGTAGGACAGGATGATCCAACTGTTGAAGGAGAAGGATTGTGATGGCTGAAACATATAGCAAGTAAATGTAAAAAAAATCAAATCAAACAATACATAATTCATTCAGTAACCTTCTCCTTGAATTAATGGCAAAAGCAGCATATAAGGTCTTTAGTCTGAAGGAAGAAACTGAGGTGGTGTAACCTGATCTAACGTGGATAGCTACTAGTACTATTCTAACTAGCTGTTGGGGCGCGCCCATGGCACGCCGCCTGGGTGGCAGCTGGTGCGGTGCCAGGTTGACGAGCGCCCTTTCAGCTGGTTGTGGCTCTAATTGGTAGCACATATGCATGTACAGCTTAGGATTTTTTTAATGAATGACAGCCAAAGCCTTAGAGGTGAAAGTATAAACAAAGGGGGGTAGCAGTGAGCTATCTACCTGCTTACAAGATGCACTACACATACACTGGCTTCTTCAAAAGTGTATCAAATTCGGCAAATAAACAAGCAATCTTAGGACTGTATCTAGCACCTCTCCATGTCATTGTATTGCAGCCACGAGGATTTGCCACTACAGAGCAGCTGCTCATCCACCCATCGTCGAGGTTTTCCAGGTCGTTCTTGTTTTGCTCGCCATCGTGCAGTCCACATCCCTCTCGCGACATCGAAGAAGTACTGACTGTTGTCGTAGATGCCGGGGAGAGTGTCCAGGACGGAGGGCACAATGCAGATGATAAACTGGATCACGTCCGTGCAGGGAATTCTAGTTCGACATAGTGCGACCAGTCGTTGCGCCTGCCGCCGAGGCCGGCGTGGCTGTGGCACATCTTGAGCAGGCAGAGGTTGTGAGTCGTGCACTCGTGCTCCCCTTGCGTGCCCAAAGCACCACTAGCCGCAGCAGCCAACACATCTGATCAGGACCTTCCTTGTCGTTTTACATTCATTTTTCTTGAACCTAAAGCCTTAGAGGTTGACTGATGAAAATATGACAAGAGAAGAACTAAAGATTAATTTAATTAACCTCTATGTCACCCCAAGCAATCCTATCATATGGGTTAGCCCGCCGGTTGCACAGATTACCTAAAGTTCTCATAGGAAGTCTGCAAAGGTGAAAGATTGGATGATTACGAAGTTGCGACAAAATGATTTAAACATTAAGAGTTAAAAATAGAGAAAAGGAGGAAAGGGAAGCGACCTGATTGTTGCTTTTCAGGTAGAAATGAAAGACAAAAGGACCATGGTGCACTAAAGTGAAACAAATACTGACGTAAATGTAGCAAAGCTATAAAGTGGCTTGCTGACATATTTGAAGTCTGAATACATAGTTGATGTAGATTATGCCAGAATCATATGTAACCGAACATTCAAAATTCGGCAGTATCTAAAACTAAATTTAAATAGTATCAACCAAAACCAGGTTTGATACATGTATGCAATCATAGCAATACTTATGTTATGACACATTTATTTTGCAATTTGCTTATACTAAAACTGAAAAGCATATTAACTGCTGCTGCTACATGATTCCCTTATGAACTGGAACAAGGACCTATTCTTCGAAAGAAATCACCAGTCTAAATAAGGGAAGTAAACCATGGAGTATTGAGAGGGACTCACCATACCATAGTGTACTTATTATAAAGCTGAGCACGGACAAAGCAAAGAGGAAGACTAAACAGACGATTCACGAACAATGACAAACTGCCTGCTCACTTAACATCAACCTGCGAAAAAAGAGCACATATCAGCACATAGAAGAGCAGCAGCACAGCCTAAGCAAAAAATAACATCCAGTGCAATCAAAATCAACTCCATGGCGTCCATCAGGAGACCGATCAAACAATTAGATGAACTAAGATTGGCCTCCCTCCTTGCCTGCCTCCCAGACAATGTTTGTCCCTCCTCCCTGCAACACGCATAATTCAGCAAGACGCCAGAGCAATCAACAGAGGGCCACCTCGGTGTGTGATAGGCCACCACATTTGGTCAACTGGACTACTTCACCTCATCTTCAAAAGCTTTCATGAGTGATTTTTG
Organism: Triticum dicoccoides; assembly: GCF_002162155.2. Classification (NCBI taxonomy): domain Eukaryota; kingdom Viridiplantae; phylum Streptophyta; class Magnoliopsida; order Poales; family Poaceae; genus Triticum; species Triticum dicoccoides. Next base: position 523,419,159 of record NC_041385.1, read on the forward strand.
AAAGCATGGCTAAATCACATTTTACGTGCTTCAAACATATAGCGAAAAAACGTACAGTTACTTCTAGCAATTCATCAAACAATTGGTGTGCACAACCAAAAAAGGACATACAGAATCAAGGCAGTCAACCTCTGCCACCTTAGAGGGATTTCACCGCCTAAGATTTCGAGCTTACGTGAGAGAAGGCGAGGTAGTCAGGGAGGTAGTGGGGTAGAGGTGTAGATCAAAGCATGGAGGAAATGAAGTGGAGACAGCGGCTCAGATCTACGGCTTGGCATCGCCAGAACCATTGACCTGACTTCGCGTGGTCCCAATAACCCCTGGCGGCGCACCCGACGCCGTGGTGGATGCCCGAGCCCAGGCCTCGGTACCGGCGGCGTCGCGACGCGGATGACTTCGCTAGGCCATTGCACGTCCAATCACTCGCACTCTTCATCGCTCAGAAGCACTGAATCCAACAGCCCAATCAAATCAACACATCTAGAGACCTACAGAGGGGAGGAAGGGCATACCATGTCCTCGAGAAGGATGTGCTGCAGGCCGGCCGGGGTGGTGTCGACCTGGGTGGCCTCGGCCAGCAGTGGCGACCTGCCGTGCGGGCAAGGTCGACGACAAGGATGCGGGCGCCGGGGATGAACTCCACAGGGCGCAGGTGCTCCCCCTCCTCGCCGGACGGCACGGGCGCGCTAGCTCTCTTCTGTGCCGGACTCCGATCTGGTCGCTGCCTCTCACGCTCGCTGTTGTCTTCCCGATGGCACCCCAAATTCGGCGCCGCTCAGCGGGAGAAACGAGGAGTGGAGGAGGCGGTTGCGTGCGCGTGTGGTGCGAGAGGAGACGTGCGTGAGGGGCTTGGGGATCAGAGGTGGGAGTGGAGCAGCTGGCCAATCATAAGACATCGCCCAATCCACGCGATAATTTTCAGGCACTCCAACCCATTCGCTAGCTCAAGTTCTTTTTGTCGTACCTATGCCGACGTGGCTAGCAGGAGAGATCGCACATTGTGCGACTGTTATCGGAACTACTATGCAGCCGATGCTCATTGCACGATCAGTGAACGATGCTTGGATCCAGCGGATGTGCTCCATCTTGTCCCATGCATGCACGGTTGGATCAATAGGATCGTCCAAAGTTCGGCTGCACCCTGTCGTGTGTATAGCAGCGCCGGACTGTTATTGGGTTGTATTGCAACTTTATCCTTGTATGCCTCGAGAAGAAAAATGAGAGAAGATGTTATGGAGTTGAACTTCTGACATTACTGAATGTGGCAACACAACATTTACATGTGTATATATAGGTTGAATCAACACAGCCTTATGACCTTTGACATTGTTATTCATATGATAATCTGTCATGACATTATTAGGCCAATAGTCTCTCTCTTTCATGTTGAGACAAGAGGCTAGCTTGCTGACTAGTATGATCCATGCATGCATCCACACTAGTCATTCTTGATTACACCTAGGACACCTTTTGGGCCTTAAAGAGTTATTGACTCAGAAAAAAAGTTATTGCAAACAAACCCCTAGTAATTTCTAGTAAATAGCACGGTAATATACGCAATGCACATTTGATAACTTACACAACAACACTACGAAGCTTTAACCTGGGGAATAAGGTTGTTAGAAACATACCCACGGTAAATTCTGTGTAAGTAGCATGGTAATATCTCCATCACAAACCTGATAACTTAGGTACAAACAGCTTGGTCATTTTAACCATGGGAAAAATTGTTGAAAAGATTTCCCCAGTAATTACGGACTCCTTTAATCGCTACAGTGGCCCTCTCATGATTCAAACTGATTGCATTGTTCCTATATGGTGGATGGAATTTTTTTTGCAAATACAAAATAGATCGCTCCCTACCAACCCCTACCTTTTTACTCTGTCGCCCACCGTCCAAATCCATGAGTTTATCCATGTGTGAATAGCTTGGTAAAACAGGAAACATCGACTTGATAACTTGGGTGCAAACACCATGGTAATTTTGTCCAAAGAGGGGGAAAATGTTGAAAAATATACCCCGATAACTTATGTGAAAATAGAACGTTAATATACGAATCGTATACCCAATAACTTACGTACAAACACTGCTGTGACTTTGACTAAAGGGCAAAAAAGTCGTCGAAAAACATAACCACGATAACTTAAGTGAAAATAGCACGGTTATATATGAACCGCAAAACCCGATAACTTACGTACAAATACCATGATAAGTTTGATTCGAGTGGACGAAGTTATTGAAAATATACCTCAGGAACTCATGTGTAAATAGCACGGTAATAGTCTTGATTTGGGGAAGAGTAGTAAAAAGTGGTCGAGAAATACACATGGTAACTTTTTGTATGTAAATAGCATAGAAATTACACACCACAACCTCGATAGTTTAGGTCCAAACATCGCGGTAAATTTGATCTGAAGGAAAAAATTGTTGAAAAGATACCCCCGTAACTTCTGTGTAAATAGCATAGTAATATACCCATCACATACCTGATAACTTACGTACAAATACCATGGTAATATTTGACACCGTGGGGAAATTGTTAAAAATATACTCCCATAAATTTTGTGTAAATAGCATGATTACATACGCATCACATACCTACGTACAAACACCACGGTAATCTTGATCAAGTGGAAAAAATGTTAGAAAAATAGCCCCCTAACTTATATGAAAACATCATGGTAACACTAATAGGGAAAATCCTACTAGTAGCGCGGGTTTTGAGGCTAGCAGCAGCGCGGGCAGCCGCGCTACTAATACGACGCTACAACTAACTGTTAGTAGTAGCACGGTCATTACCCGCGCTACTACTGTTGACAATATCAACAACGCTTTTCTGGAATGCGCTACTATTAGTTAGCTGCAGCGGTTTCCTAGCCCCTCGCTACTTCTATATCTTTCATCATTTTCCCATTTCGGTCCAGATACTAGGTTTCGGTCCAGAAACTAGGTGTAACATTCCAAAATTTTCAATTTGGAATGTTATACATAGGTCATCATTGCATATCATATTTTATTGCATTTTGGTTGATCCTAGAAATTCTAAGCAACTCAAGGACCCACGGAGAGAGTTGGGAATTTCGTTATTTTCATATTTGAGTTTTCTCAAATTTTGAAAAGAGGATCATTTGGTTTTAATCATTTTTCTCTTCGAATATTTCTAATATGAAAATAAAAGAGAGGGGATAAAATTGACTTCTCCAAATAAAAGAAATATTGGAGGAAAAATATTAAAATCAAATAAGAAATTTATTTGGACTTTTATTGCTATATTATTCGAATTAGGAAAAAAATGCGTTTTTCAAAATTTCATTAGTGGCCCAAATAAATATTCACTTTGTCCGCAATATTATTAGAGGACCGTGAAAATTTATTTCAGGATTTTTGGACTCCGTATAGTATTGTTTTTGTTTGTTTTTCCGCGTCAGATTTACTTTTTAAAAAAGTGCACCGACCTAAACGGGCCGTGCCCGACCCAGCCACTACCCGGCCAGGCCTTTAAAGCCCGACGCCCGACCCCGCTGATGAAGCTATGTACCTAGGGTAGGGTCATGGACCTGTCCAAACTACCCTACCCAAGGACATCTCTAAAAGAAACCACCTGTCAATCGACTCAGAAGTGTTCCACTCGACAGACTCGAAGACACTCGACCATGAAGCCAACCACTCGACAGTGAGGAGACCTAAAGTCACTCTGCACGCAAATGGTCGGTCATTAAGTAGCTTTTATGGTTATCATAGCACTTTATTTGTAGCGTTACCAGTAACGCCCGATCTTAATGTATCTTAAACCCTGCATAACTGAGGGCCGGAGGGGTCTGGCGAACTCTATATAAGCCACCCCCCTCCTCAGTGTAAAGGGTTCGCACCCCTGTAACTCATACACACATAATCTAGTCGACCTCCTCCGGGCTCCGAGACGTAGGGTTGTTACTTCCTCCGAGAAGGGCCTGAACTCGTAAATCCCTTGCGTATACAACTACTCCATAGCTAGGATCTTGCCTCTCCATACCTACCCCCCTATACTACTGTTAGACTTATAACCACGATAGTTGGCGCCCACCGTGGGGCAGGTGTCTTAGCGACTTATTGGAGAAGTTGCGATTTTTTCTGATCTCCTCCATCATGGTTTCAGGCGGAGTTTTGGTTGAGGGCCGCGAGATCTGTCTCGGCGCGCTCACGTTCATCGCCGACGACTCTGCTTGGCTTCAGGAGGCTCCGCTCGACGTCGATGCGCTCAAAATCCGCGGAGCGACGCACTTTCGCGCGTGCGTCCGCGGCGTCCTCCTGCGGCAACCATCGACCCAGTATCAGTCGGTCTTTATGTCGTCCTCCCTCTCTGTTTCCCGTCGCCGCAAGCGCTCCAGTCAGTCGAGGCTTCAGCGGTGGGTGAGGCATGCGGTGGCTCGCCAGTCGGCCACCCCCCAAGTCGCGGTGATCGAGCCCGACGAATCTCTCTACGGCCTGTTCGACTGGCTCCGCAGAGACTGCATCCGAGTGCGACAGCAGCGATCCAGCGGCGGAGGTTCTGATGGTCGATGGACCATGCGGCCCTCCCAGTTTTCCCCACACCGACGAAGGCGACGGCGGAGGTGATCCGTCTGTAGGACCTTGAAGTATGTCTAGAGGGGGGGGTGATTAGACTACTTGACCAATTAAAAACTTAACCTTTTCCCAATTTTAGAGTTTGGCAGATTTTAGCAATCTTTGGACAAGTCAAGCAATCATTACGCAATTCAAGCAAGCATGCAAAGAGTATATAGGCAGGGAAAAATAAAGCATGCAACTTGCAAGAATGTAAAGGGAAGGGTTTGGAGGATTCAAACGCAATTGGAGACACGGATGTTTTTGCCGTGGTTCCGATAGGTGGTGCTATCGTACATCCACGTTGATGGAGACTTCAACCCACGAAGGGTAACGGTTGCACGAGTCCACGGAGGGCTCCACCCACGGAGGGTCCACGAAGAAGCAACCTTGTCTATCCCACCATGGCCGTCGTCCATGAACGACTTGCCTCACTAGCGATAGATCTTCACAAAGTAGGCGATCTCCTTGCCCTTACAAACTCCTTGGTTCAACTCCACAATCTTGTCGGAGGCTCCCAAGTGACACCTAGCCAATCTAGGAGACACCACTCTCCAAGAAGTAACAAATGGTGCGTTGATGATGAACTCCTTGCTCTTGTGCTTCAAATTATAGTCTCCCCAACACTCAACTCTCTCTCATAGGATTTGGATCTGGTGGAAAAAAGATTTGAGTGGAAAGCAACTTGGGGAAGGCTAGAGATCAAGATTCATATGGTAGGAATGGAATATCTTGGCCTCAACACATGAGTAGGTGGTTCTCTCTCAAAACTGGTAAGTTGGAAGTGTAGGTTTGTTCTGATGGCTCTCTCCACGAATGAAGAGGAGGTGGAGGGGTATATATAGCCTCCACACAAAATCTAACCGTTACACACAATTTACCAAACTCGGTGGGACCGAATCATCAAACTCGGTCGGACCGATTTAGTAAACCTAGTGACCGTTAGGGTTTTCGGTGGGACTGACATGCAACTCGGTAGGACCGATATGATTAGAGTTAGGGCATAACGTAATCTCGGTGAGACCGATTACACAAACTCGGTGAGACCGAATTTGGTAATTAGCTAACCAGAGAGTTGGTCAGGTAAACTCGGTGGGACCGATTCTCTCTTTCGGTGAGATCGAAAAGTTACGAAAGGGAAACAGAGAGTTTACATTGCAATCTCGATGGGACCGATCGCTCACTTCGGTTAGACCGAAACGTTATGAAGGGAAACAGAGAGATTACAATCCCATCTCGGTGAGACTGAGATCCCTATTGGTGAGACCGATTTGCCTAGGGTTTGTGGCAGTGGCTATGACATTTGAACTCGGTGGCGCCGGATAGAAAGAATCGGTAGGGCCGAGTTTGACTTTAGGTTTAGGTCATATGTGGATGTGAGAAAGTAGTGGAGGGTTTTGGAGCATATCACTAAGCACATGAAGCAAGAGGCTCATTAAGCAACACCTCATCCCTCCTTGATAGTATTGGCTTTTCCTATAGACTCAATGTGATCTTGGATCACTAAAATGTAAAATATAGAGTCTTGAGCTTTTGAGCTTGAGCCAATCCTTTGTCCTTGATATTTTGAGGGATCCACTTTCATCATCCATGCCATGCCATTCATTGAGCTTTCCTGAAATATTTGTCTTGGAATAGCATTAGCTCAATGAGCTATATGTTGTTATGAATTACCAAAACCACCTAGGGATAGTTGCACTTTCAGTCTCCCCCTTTTTGGTAATTGATGACAACATATAGATCAAAGCTTCGACAAATGATAATAAGATTGAAAAAACATCGTCGCTTTGAGAAGTATGTGATAAGCAAGAGCTCCCCCTAAATTTGTGCATAGTTTAAGATTTGCTTTGGACTGCAAATGCACAAGGAATTAGGCTCATGGGTTACTCTTCCATGTCACATACATCTTGGTGGAGCGCTCAAAATAATAAAGATTGAATGCATGCACTCATCACCAAGCAAAGTGAATGATCATATAAAGATAGGTAAGATAATAACATATAACAAGCATAAGTGTAGCTTATGATCAAACACATGATCATCAATGTATCACAGGTAATTGCATAGTATCTCAAGCAATCAAAAGCAAACAAAGTTCAACCAAGAAGACAAGAGAGAACAAAAGCAACACACTCTCTCTCTCGAAGCCTATGATCTATACATTTTTCTCCCTCTTTGGCAACAAGTTACCAAAAAGTTCATAGAAAATGCATAGGACTATATCGTCTCTCAGGCTTGGTCTTCAGGTGGTGGTGTAGAGATGGCTCCTTGGATGAAGACTTCAGTTGATGTGGTTGGAGCTGAAGAGTTGGTGCTGGAGCTGGTTGCATTGGAGTTGTAGCTGGTGCAGATGAAGTGGCTCTGGTGTCTGTCACTGGTTCTGCAGCTGATCTCTGAGCTCGAGGCACTCTGGCAAATGCATCTGTAGTTGTCTTGCCCTTCCTCTCCTGCATGTCAGCTGCTCCACAACTGACTGATTCTCAGTTACTTTGACATCTAAATCATAGAATTTTTGTTCCATGATTCTTTCCAGGCTCTCCTGGTTTTGAGTTAGGGTGGCCAACCCCTTCTTAATCCGCAGAGTTGATGCTATCAAGTAACCAAGTTGGTCTTGCTTGCTCTTCAAAAAGCACTCAGATGCCTCTGCTTGAGTTGGCATCTTGGCAGCCTTCTCTTTCCTTGCCTTTTCCTTCTTCTCTTGAGCTTGCACTGATGATGGTTCATTCTCATTCATGACAACTTGATTGTCCTCAAAGTCTGGATAGAGAGCAAAGTGTTCCTTATCCAACAAATACTTCCCTGTGCCCATCTTTGAGTTAATCAACTCCTCAATCTGTGGGGCATATCCACAACTCCTCTTTTGGTCTACTGCTGCCCTCTTGATAGTTTCAACTATGAGGCTCATGACCTTGAATTTTTGGGGTACATCAAAAATGTGAAGCAAGTTAATTGCATGCCCTCTAATCATGTTGTGGTCACCTGATTTGGGCAAAAGAGTGTCCCTTAGGATCCAGTTGATCGTAGGCAGCCCTGACAGAAGAAAATGAACTGATCCAAAATTGAAAGTCTCAAGTGCATCATCAGGGATCTCCTTGTACAATGTGACATAGAATTGTGATCCATCTTCTTAGTGGCATAGATATCCAAGTCATCTTCACTCTCCTTTGGGGCATTGATCATACTTGCCCATTCCTTAATGGCTGATTGGTATCTTGTTCCTTCAGACATCCAAACTATCCTCCCATCTGGATAGAAGTGTGCTGTGGAGTAGAATTGCATAATGAGATCATCATTCCAGTTGGTGAGCTTCTGCCCAACAAAATCTGCAACTCCACATGTAATGAAACTGTCTCGCACTCCAGGATAGTGTTCCTCATTCTCTTTCATGTAGGTCCAGTCGACCCACCTCATATCACACACTATGGGCTTTTTGTCCAACAAGATTGTCTCATAGAAGTCCTGCTGCTCCTTGGTGTGGAACATGTAATCAACAACAGTCCTTCTCCTGGTGGCATATGGATCTGTCATTCTCCATAGCCTCAACCCTGAGTCTCTCCTGATCTTCATGTTCTCAGCCACATGATGAGCATCATTGTGGTCTGGAATCTTGGGTTTGAGCTTCCTTAAGATCTGCCCTTCTTCATCTTCCTCAGCAGCAACATCAGGCATTGGGGCCTTGTTCTTCTCAGCTGCTGGTATACTCCTGGTATTCCTCTTTGGTGCACTCTTGGGCTTGGGGGCAGCTTTGGGCTTTGAAGTTGCAGCCCCTGACTTTATGGCATCACCCATCAGCTTTTGTGCCTTGGGTGCTGGTTCAGCAACCTCTTCTTCTTCCTCTTCCTCCATCATGGAAGGTTGACCAACAACTTTGGCCATGGTCTTTTTGACCCTTTCCTTCCTTTTCTTTCCTTCTGCAGTTGGCTCTTTGGGATCAGGCTTTTCAGGTACTTGTGTTGATCCTATGACCTTCAGCATAGGTGTCCTCTTGGCAGGAACCTTCCTATTCAGTCCAGGCTTTGTGGTCTTTGCTGAGCCATACTCCTTTTTGAGCACTACTTTCTTGGAAGTGGCCTCATCTTCAGCTTCCACATAGTCCTCATCCTCTGAGTCTGAGGTTCTCTTCCTTCTTGCTCTTGTGGCTGCTTTGGGCAAATTTCTTGGAGTACTTCTGCTGCCTTCATCTGAGGAACTGGAGGGACTAGTGCCCTCACTCATGTGAATCTGCTCTTCTGACTTGTTCTGGCTGTCACTTTGGTCTGACATGCTGCACACACTGACTGCTGACCCTGTGAATAGTTATAGATGAGGTAGAGTGGATGAGCATCACAAAATGCAGAGATTTTTGGCAAAAGAATGATTCAAAAAACTTAGTTTTAGTTTTCCACAGAAAGCATTTCGGATCTACTGATTTTCAAACTCGGTGATACCGAAGCAGCTTTGGAACCTAAACTAGTGAACTCGGTCAGACCGAGTCACAGTTCGGTGGCACCGAGACTGCTAGGGTTTCACAAAGTTCTAAAATCGGTCACACTGATTTGTAATTCTCGGTCAGACCGAGACTTACTAGTGCAATGGCGTTAGCCAAATCGGTGGGACCGAGTTTTTCAACTCGGTGGGTCCGAGATGGTTTCGGCGGAAACCTAACCCTAAATTTTCGAATCACATCTATTCTAAGGATTGTATTGACTGGATAGGAGTGTTTCAATCGTGGCAAAAATCATAATGAACACAATGTGCTGAGAATCAGACGAGGATATCACTGTGTTCGAGTTCATACCCTAGTTCGGCGGTGAACTCGCTACGGCGGCAACGATGGAGAAGAATTCCGTTGACGGCGGCGGAGACCAGCGACAGGAGGCGGCTGGCGACGAGGTCGATGATCCGTAGACCTAGTAGGTAGAGCGAGCTATGCGCAGGCGAGGAGTTTCGGAGAAAGTTTTCCAAAATTTGCCCGTGTGAATATATAGCCCGACACTGTCGGTGTGACCGAGTGGAACAACTCGGTGGCACCGAGATGCATAACTGTTAACAGTTACAGCAACTCGGTGTGACCAAAAAGTTCAAATCGGTTGCACCGAGATTGAAAATCTAGATCGACTTAGTGATCTCGGTATGACCGAAATGGAGGAATCGGTCAGACAGAAAATCACAAAGAAGTTTTGGAAGTTTAAGTCTATGACGAATTGGGGACTCCGAGTGCTCCTCACACAGAGTGGTTCGAATCTGACTTGATCAAATTTTGTGATGTAGCATGAATAGAGTTTGAGACGAGAAAAGCATAGATAGCCAGAGAAGGTTCTTAGGCATTCTTGTCCATCCACTTGGCCAAAGAAAAGAAGCCAATCAATCAAAACAACAAGTGGATGTCCTCGAATGAGTAAAATATGAAACCAACATGCTCACACAATAGAATGACAAATGAAATATGTGACAAAGCATGCACAACCAATTCTAGCATCTATCAAACAATTGGCGATGACTAGGTCATCTATATATGAGTATATTGACTTAGGAGTCAAATGAGAACATTTAATCATAGGTCATACTCATCGTTTAAGCTCAAGTGGGGTTACCACTTTTACATAAAGCATTTATGTGTTCACATCATTAGAGTTGCTTTGACTCAATTCTTAGAGTTAAGCTCCCCTAGATGTGAGATCACCCCTTAGAGGGATAAGCTAACCTTGGGTTTTGTCGATGATGACTTCATGTAGGTGTTCAAGATGTGGATGCTCAATGTTAATGTAGATCTTTTGGAGCAATCCTTTGGAGTGAGTTGCACTTTCAATACCTACACGGGTTAGTCCCACAAGGAACAAACAAGAATATCCACAAACATAGAGTGATGCACACACAAAATGCTGTCCATGAAAACATTAGGTTACCTTGTCCCTTGCCTTACCAACATGAGGGTTTGTGACTCCTTGAACTAGTGCAAGATATGGAAGGTGGTTGCATTTGTCCTTGCCATAATGATATGAGTAAAAAATGTTGGCGGAGTCACCCTCAAGAACTCTCTAGTTCTTCTTCTTCGGGATCCACATCATCTTGATGGGAATCCTTGGTGTAGTAGTTGTGCTTGATGAAGTAGAACTTGACGTAGTCTTGGGAACCCACTTGACCAAGGCCTTAGGTGCTTCTTCAAATGCATCAATCTCCTCTTGAAGCTTGTCCTTTCCTTTGTTCTTGTGGTCTTGTGGTGGAAGATCATCTTGTGCTTGTGTTCCCTTGAAGGAAGTAGGATCATACTTCTCTTGTTGAGGAACAAACTTCGTCTTGGGGTATTGATTTTCTTCCCACTCAACTCCATTGGCATTGAACTTTCGTTCAAAACCAGCACCTTGATTCTTCCGGTGCCTTCCTTGCTTGCGTACAATTTCCTCAAATTGCTTACTCCCGGCAAGGCTCTTGTATACGCCCTTCTCTATAATTCCCTTCAATAAGTTGTTTTCTTGCTCAAGTGTAACTTGGCTAAGAGAATCATTAGTGGAATCAAGAGAACTACTAGAAGCAACAATATTGGATTTAGCATTGTTATTGTTACTACTAGAGGAAGAATCTTTCTTGTTCTTGTTACTAGACTTGACTTGAGGCATGTAAGTAGATAAGAGTAAACGCTTGGCAATATAAGAAGAACTTTTCTTACGGAGATCATCATTGATTGCTTTTAGGAACTCATGCTCTTGCTCAAGATTGAGCTTTTCAAAGCGTAACTTCTCATGAGCCCTTAAAAGTTCTCGATGATTTTCGAAGATAGTTTCATGAGCTAACTTAAGAGTGTTTAGTTCTTTAGTTAGATGCTCAATCTTCTCCTTATCATTGTCATTCGTTTCATCTTGATTAGCATGATTAATTGATGTTTCATCATAGTCTTCATCACTAGAGTTGTCAATAAGTAAATCATCATCACCTAACAAGTCATCTTCATCACTATTAAAATCAACATACTCGGGATGAGTTACCTTAGGGCCTTTAGCCATGAAGCATCTTCCAATTCCTTCATTTGGTGAGTCAAATATGTCATAGGAGTTGGTCGACACAAGTGCTAGACCGGCAACACCTTCATCTTGAGTATGTTCGGAGTCGGAGTGATAGCTTCTCTCGGAGTGATGTTCAGAGTCGGAACCGGATACCCATTCACCAACATGAGCTTGATGTCTTCGTTTTGTGTAGCTCTTTGATGTCTTGCCCTTCCTTTCTGAATCCTTGCTTCTCCGTGAGGGTCTTCGTTCATAACGATCATCTCTACTCCTTCTCTCTCTTGGTGGTGATTCTTCTCTTCTACTTCTTCTCTTGGGAGAATCTTCTCTTCTTTTGTAGGGTGTCGTACACTCATTGAAATAGTGTCCAGGTCTCCCACAATTGTAGCAATTGCGCTCTCGACTGGAAGATCTTTTGTCATTGTAGGACCTTGACTTAGAGCTTCTTTCTTTGCTTCTACTTTTGTAGAATTTGTTGAAATTCTTCACCATTAAGCTCAATTCTTCATTGAAGGTTTGTTTATCACTTGATGATGTAGGAGCTTCACATGAGGCTTTTTAAGCACCACTTGACTTGTTGTGAAGTTCCTCCTTATCCTTGAGTGACATCTCATGAGCAACGATTCTACCAATGACTTCCGTTGGCTTGAGATTCTTGTAATTGGGCATCATTTGAATCAATGTGCACACGGTATCATACTTTCCATCCAATGCTCTTAGGATTTTCTTGATGATGAATCTGTCGGTCATCTCTTCACTTCCTAAGCCGGCAATCTCATTTGTGATAAGAGCAAGGCTAGAGTACATTTCAGCGACACCTTCACCATCCTTCATTTTGAAGTTGTCAAGCTGACTTTGGAGCATATTCAACTTGGATTCCTTGACGGAGTCGGTACCTTCATGCATATCAATCAAAGGGTCCCAAATTTCCTTTGCATTCTCAAGACGGCTGATTTTGTTGAATTCTTCAGGGCATAAATCGTTGAAGAGGATATCACAAGCTTGAGCGTTGTATTGCAGCATCTTCAATTCATCCGCATTAGCTTCACGGTTCGGCTCTCTCCCATCAAAGAATTCACCTTGCAAGCCAATACAAACAATAGCCCAAACGGCGGGGTTATGTCCGAGAATATGCATTTTCATCTTATGCTTCCAACTAGCAAAATTAGTGCCATCAAAGTAAGGACCTCTACAGTGATAATTTCCCTCGCTAGATGCCATACTCTCCTAGGTTGTGAAACCAAGGCTATGACCACCAAAAGCTATGGAAATCAAAGCAAATGGACACCAAAGCTTTGATACCACTTGTAGGACCTTGAAGTATGTCTAGAGGGGGGTGATTAGACTACTTGACCAATTAAAAACTTAACCTTTTCCCAATTTTAGAGTTTGGCAGATTTTAGCGATCTATGGACAAGTCAAGCAATCATTACGCAATTCAAGCAAGCATGCAAAGAGTATATAGGCAGCACAAAATAAAGCATGCAACTTGCAAGAATGTAAAGGGAAGGGTTTGGAGGATTCAAACGCAATTGGAGACACGGATGTTTTTGTTGTGGTTCCGATAGGTGGTGCTATCGTACATCCACATTGATGGAGACTTCAACCCACAAAGAGTAACGGTTGCACGATTCCACGGAGGGCTCCACCCACGGAGGTCCACGAATAAGCAACCTTGTCTATCCCACCATGGCCGTCGCCCACGAAGGACTTGCATCACTAGCGGTAGATCTTCACGAAGTAGGCGATCTCCTTGCCCTTACAAACTCCTTGGTTCAACTCCACAATCTTGTCGGAGGCTCTCCAAGTGACACCTAGCCAATCTAGGAGACACCACTCTCCAAGAAGTAACAAATGGTGCGTTGATGATGAACTCCTTGCTCTTGTGCTTCAAATGATAGTCTCCCCAACACTCAACTCTCTCTCATAGGATTTGGATCTGGTGGAAAGAAGATTTGAGTGGAAAGTAACTTGGGGAAGGCTAGAGATCAAGATTCATATGGTAGGAATGGAATATCTTGGCCTCAACACATGAGTAGGTGGTTCTCTCTCAGAACTGGTAAGTTGGAAGTGTAGGTTTGTTCTGATGGCTCTCTCCACGAATGAAGAGGAGGTGGAGGGGTATATATAGCCTCCACACAAAATCTAACCGTTACACACAGTTTACCAAACTCGGTGGGACCGAATCATCAAACTCGGTCGGACCGATTTAGTAAACCTAGTGACCGTTAGGGTTTTCGGTGGGACTGACATGCAACTCGGTAGGACCGATATGATTAGAGTTAGGGCATAATGTAATCTCGGTGAGACCGATTACACAAACTCGGTGAGACAGAATTTGGTAATTACCTAACCAGAGAGTTGGTCAGGTAAACTCGGTGGGACCGATTCTCTCTTTCGGTGAGATCGAAAAGTTACGAAAGGGAAACAGAGAGTTTACATTGCAATCTCGGTGGGACTGATCGCTCACTTCGGTTAGACCAAAACATTACGAAGGGAAACAGAGAGATTACAATCCCATCTCGGTGAGACCGAGATCCCTATCCGTGAGACCGATTTGCCTAGGGTTTGTGGCAGTGGCTATGACATTTGAACTCGGTGGCGCCGGATAGAAAGAATCGGTAGGGCCGAGTTTGACTTTAGGTTTAGGTCATATGTGGATGTGAGAAAGTAGTGGAGGGTTTTGGAGCATATTACTAAGCACATGAAGCAATAGGCTCATTAAGCAACACCTCATCCCTCCTTGATAGTATTGGCTTTTCCTATAGACTCAATGTGATCTTGGATCACTAAAATGTAAAATGTAGAGTCTTGAGCTTTTGAGCTTGAGCCAATCCTTTGTCCTTGATATTTTGAGGGATCCACTTTCATCATCCATGCCATGCCATTTATTGAGCTTTCCTGAAATATTTGTCTTGGAATAGCATTAGCTCAATGAGCTATATGTTGTTATGAATTACCAAAACCACCTAGGGATAGTTGCACTTTCACCATCGCATGCCCATGAAGAGTATCTCCCCGAGCCCCTCACTTCACTTCAGAGGGAAGAACTTCGCCGCCGGAACATGGATGCGCTGCACACTCCTATCGTTGGAGAAACCCCCGAGGCTCGTGCCTTAGAGGACGCACGCTTGGCCAACTTGGCTGAGTGCACTCGACTGGAGAACCTTCAGCGAGCACTCGATGAGCGTGCGCGGCAACGGGTTCCGGAATCCAGTCGACGTCAACTCTTTCCACCATCGACTCAGGTATATCGAACTCCGATTCAGAATTTAGCAGCTGCGGCCCGTATAGCAGAGTTAATTCAGCCTTCCCAGTCAGAGGCTGGCAGAGGCTTGTTGCAGATCAGAGATTTACTCTGGGCAGCAGGAGATCAAAATCCAGCTGTATCGCAGTCGCGGAATAGGATTTACAGCAGATCCGTAGCTGCAAATACTATCCAGTTGGCTCATAGCCCCAGATCGCCCCCGAGGCGTGACGGGCGTGGAGACCGGCATGATCAGTACAAGAACCGTGAGCAGTATGATCACTGAATCGATCGTGATGATCGACGTCAAGTGCCCACCCCTCCCCCAAGGGGTGGATCGTACGCACCTCGACAACAGGATGATAGACGCCATCATAGTGTTGGGCGAAGGATTCCAGTCGACCCCAGGGAACCAGGATTTGATGCGAGATCCATTATTGTTCAAGGTTTGGTCGACAGGAACAGAGCTCACCGAGAAGGTCACGACAGAGACGTACCCACTAGCAGCAGAGTACACGTCTCAGGACCAGAGTGTTTCAGCAGAGTCATCAGGGCCGCGGTGATTCCTCCCATCTTCAGGTTGGCGACTGGAGTCAATAAGTTCACTGGTGAGTCCAAGCCTGATACTTGGCTTGAAGACTACCGAGTGGCTGTTCAGATTGGCGGCGGCAATGATGAGGTGGCCATGAAACACCTGCCTCTTATGTTGGAGGGATCGTCCAGAGCGTGGTTGAATCAGTTAGCACCCAACAACATTTACACTTGGGAAGATCTTGCCCGAGTTTTTGTCAGAATGTTTGAAGGAACTTGCAAGCGACCAGCAGGACTGACAGAGCTGCAATCTTCTGTGCAGAAGTCGAATGAAACTTTGAGAGATTACATCCAGAGATGGATCACATTGCATCACACGGTAGAGAATGTGTCTGATCACCAGGTAGTCTGTGCCTTCAAGTAAGGCGTTAAGTACAGAGAGCTAAACCTAAAATTCGGTCGAACCAGAGACATGTCTCTGAGTCGAATGATGGACATAGCCACCAAGTATGCCAATGGTGAAGAAGAGGATCGGCTCCAGAGTGGCAAGCACAAGTCAGTCGCCCACAAAACCGGAGGAGGGAACTCCAGTCGGAAGCAGAAGCGGAAAGCCGAGCTAGCTGCTCCTGGAGAAGCCTTGGCCGTGACTCAAGGAAAGTTTAAAGGGAAGCCCAAAGGGTCTTGGAACCCTAAGAAGGTGAAAGACAAGGAAGGAAATGACGTGATGGATTTGCCAGGCCACATCCACACGAAAAAAGATGAGGAGGGTAAATTCATTTACCGGAAACATACCACTCGACAGTGTCGACTCTTGATCCAACAATTCCAGGGGAAACAGCCCAAAGATAAGGAAAAGGAGTCGGACAAAGTTGAGGACAAAGAGGATAGTGATGATGGATATCCCCAGGTCAATTCCACCCTGATGATTTTTGCTGATGTTGAAAGCAAAAGTCGATTGAAATTTATCAACCGAGAAGTGAATATGGTTGCTCCGGCGACACCCAGTTATCTGAAATGGTCTCGGACTGCCATCACATTCGACTGGTCTGATCACCCGACACACATAGCCACCCCTGGGAGGCAAGCTCTGGTGGTCGACCTGTCATCGAAGGCACTCGTTTGACTAAAGTTTTGATGGATGGTGGCAGTAGCCTGAACATACTATACGCAGAGACGTTGAAAGGGATGGGCATTCCGATGTCCAGACTCAGTACCAGCAACATGAGTTTCTATGGAGTCATTCCTGGAAACAAGGCTGCGTCACTTAGTCAGATTGTGCTTGATGTGGTTTTCGGTGATTCCAAAGATTACCACAAAGAAAGGTTGACATTTGAAGTTGTGGATTTCCAGAGTGCCTATCACGCTATTTTGGGCAGGCCAGCTTATGCACGTTTCATGGCTCGACCATGTTACATGTACCTCAAATTGAAGATGCCTGGACCCAAAGGTGTGATCACTATTACTGGCAATCAGAAGAAGGCGAAAGAGTGCTTTCAGAAAGGCTCAAAGATCGCCGATGCTCAGATGGCAGCGGAAGAGTGGCAGGAATACCAGAAAACTGCAGACCCGAGTGATTTGTTGCGAGCCAAGAAGCCCGCCACGGAATTAGTGTTTCAGTCGTCTGGTGAGACAAAACCAATTCACATTCACTCGACCGACCCCAGTGCTGCTCCGACTCATATCTCTACAACGCTCGACTCCAAATAGGAAGAAGCGCTCATCCAGTTCCTCCGTGAGAACTGGGACATCTTCGCATGGAAACCTTCTGACATGCCGGGTGTTCCCAGGAGGCTGGCTGAGCACCGTCTACGAGTCGACTCAAAAGTGAAACCTGTCAAAGAACATCTTCGACGGTCCGCCATCCAGAAAAGAAAGGCCATTGGCGAGGAGGTGGCTTGGCTCTTAACAGCAGAGTTTATCCGAGAAATTTATCACTCTGAGTGGCTCGCCAATGTTGTCATGGTCCCCAAGAAGGACAAGTCACTTCGCATGTGCATTGACTTCAAAAATATCAATCGGGCCTGCCCGAAAGATCATTTTCCTCTCCCCCGCAATGACCAAATAGTCGACTCGACTGCAGGATGTGAGCGCCTGTCTTTTTTAGACGCCTATTCCGGTTACCATCAGATCCGTCTGTATGGACCCGATGAGATCAAAACAGCTTTCATCACCCCATTCGGGTACTTCTGTTATGTCACCATGCCATTCGGCCTCAAGAATGCCGGAGCCACATTCATGAGGATGATTCAGAAGTGTTTGCTCACTCAAATTAGTCGGAATGTGGAAGCGTACATGGATGATATTGTGGTCAAGTCACGGAAAGGTTCTGACCTGCTGACTGACCTTGCTGAGACATTTGCCAACCTCAGGAGGTATGATATCAAGCTTAATCCATCAAAGTGCACATTCGGAGTTCCTGGCGGAAAGTTACTAGATTTTCTCCTTTCCGAACGAGGAATTGACGCCAATCCAGAAAAAGTTGGTACTATACTCCGAATGAAACGACCTGTGCGTGTGCATGATGTTCAGAAGCTTACTGGTTGCTTGGCTGCTTTAAGTCGATTCATATCTCGTCTCGGTGAAAAGGCATTGCCTCTTTACCGATTGGTGAAGAAGTCAGACAAGTTCGAGTGGACTCCTGAAGCTGATGCAGCGTTTGCAGAGCTAAAAGCCCTACTTTCCACCCAGCTGGTGCTTGCTGCCCTGATCAGCAAAGAGCCTTTACTGCTTTACATTGCAGCCACAGGACAAGTCGTCAGTACACTACTTACGGTCGAGCGGGAAGAAGAAGGAAAAGCCTTTAAAGTTCAGCGCCTAGTATATTATATTTCTGAAGTTTTGACCCCATCAAAGCAAAGATACCCTCATTATCAGAAGCTTGTATATGGGATTTATATGACCACGAAGAAGGTTGCTCATTACTTCTCTGACCATTCCATTACAGTCGTCAGCGACGCTCCATTGTCAGAGATTCTGCACAATAGAGATGCAACTAGTCGAGTGGCAAAATGGGCGATTGAACTCCTTCCCCTAGATATCAGATTTGAGGCAAAGAAAGCCATCAAGTCCAAAGCAATAGCAGATTTCATCACCGAGTGGACTGAACAGCAACTGCCGAGTCAAGTTCACTCGGAGCACTGGACCATGTTCTTTGATGGTTCTAAGATGCTGAATGGTTCCAGTGCTGGGGTAGTGTTGGTTTCCCCCTGAGGAGATAAGCTCAGATATGTGCTCCAGATTCACTTTGATTCCTCCAATAACGAAGCAGAATACGAAGAACTTTTGTATGGGTTGCGTATGGCCATTTCACTCGGCGTCCGTCGCCTCATGGTCTATGGTGACTCTGATTTGGTGGTTAAACAAGTGATGAAGGAGTGGGACGTCAGAAGCCCAGCCATGACTGGTTACTGCAATGCAGTGAGAAAGCTAGAGAAGAAATTCGAGGGGTTAGAGCTTCATCATATACCCCGACTGAAAAATCAAGCAGCTGATGATTTAGCAAAAATAGGTTCCAAGAGAGAAGCCATTCCCAGTAATGTGTTTTTGGAACACATCCACACACCATCAGTTCAAGAGGATCCTTTCACTGAAGAAGCCCCGCAGCTAAAAAGTTCCACGGATCCGACTGAAGTTGAGGTCCCAGCCGTGGTCGACCTGATCATGGAAGTTTTGGTCATCACTCCCGACTGGACAGTGCGGTACATCGCGTATATCCTAAGGAAAGAGCTCCCAGAGAATGAAGAAGAGGCTCGACAGATCGTCCGTCGATCCAAGGCCTTCACTGTGATAAAGGGACAGTTATACAGGGAAAGCGCGACTGGAGCCAGTCAGAAATGTATAATGCCAGAAGAAGGTCGGATAATTCTTGACGATATCCACTCGGGGACCTGTGGCCATCATGCGTCCTCTTGGACTATTGTGGCTAAAGCATACCGAGCGGGGTTTTACTGGCCCAGAGCAAATGAAATGGTGAAAGAGATAGTCGACAAATGTGAAGGATGTCAGTTCTATTCCAATATGTCACACAAGCCCGCCTCAGCCTTGAAGACCATTCCACTCATCTGGCCCTTCGTTGTTTGGGGATTAGATATGGTTGGACCACTGAGAACTGGCAG
This sequence comes from Triticum dicoccoides, assembly GCF_002162155.2. Classification (NCBI taxonomy): domain Eukaryota; kingdom Viridiplantae; phylum Streptophyta; class Magnoliopsida; order Poales; family Poaceae; genus Triticum; species Triticum dicoccoides. Next base: position 523,438,617 of record NC_041385.1, read on the forward strand.
GAGCGGCTTCACCCATGTACTGGTGGCAGTCGACAAGTTCACTAAGTGGATCGAAGCCAAGCCTATCAAGAATCTTGATGTCGGCACTGCTATCAGCTTCATCAGAGAGTTGATATTCAGATATGGAGTTCCGCATAGCATCATCATTGATAATGGGTCAAACTTCGATTCCGACCAATTCAAAGCCTTTTGCGCTTCTCAAGGCACACGAGTCGACTACGCTTTCATTGCTCACCCCCAGTCGAATGGACAAGCAGAAAGAGCAAACGGCCTAATTCTCAAAGGACTGAAACCCTGGTTGATGCGTGATCTCAAACACACAGCGGGCGCGTGGGTCGACGAACTTCCATCAGTTCTTTGGGGATTGAGGACTACTCCTAATCGGTCGACTGGGCGAACTCCATTCTTTCTGGTCTATGGAGTTGAAGCAGTACTGCCGAGTGACCTGCTTCACAATGCACCCTGAGTCGAGCTCTACTCTGAAGATGAAGCAGAACAAGCCCGGCAGGACGCAGTCGACCTTCTAGAAGAAGAAAGAGAGATGGCCATGACCCGATCGACCATCTATCAGCAGGACTTGCGTCGATTCCATGCCAGAAACGTGAAGAGTCGAGCCTTCCAAGAAGGAGACTTGGTCCTCCGAGTGGATCAACAGAAGCCACGCAAGCTCGCCCCTACTTGGGAAGGCCCCTTCATCGTCACCAAAGTTCACCACAATGGAGCATACCATCTTTACAATGTCGGTCGCCAGATTGATGAGCCACTAGCTTGGAATGCGGAGCTGCTCTGCCCTTTTACACTTAAGTACTCACTCGGATGAGATGTAATAAAAAGTATTCCTGTAGTTTGTTTATCAAAGACAATAGAGTTATAGTTTTCCCATTGATTGTTGTTGCTTTTGTTTATGTGAGAAATCCCCCAGTGGGTGGCTTAGCTGCGAATCTCTTTCGCCTAAGTTTGTAAAAAAAACTCCTACTGAGTGACGAGCAAGCCTCTCACTCGGGGGCTTGGCTGCGAATCCGTTTCGCCTAAGTATTTGAAAATCCTACCGAGTGACGAGCAAGCCTCTCATTCGGGGGCTTGGCTGCGAATTCATTTCGCCTAAGTATTTGAAAATCCTACCGAGTGACGAGCAAGCCTCTCACCCGGGGGCTTGGCTGCGAATCGGTTTCGCCTAAGTATTTGAAAATCCTACCGAGTGGAGAGCAAACCTCCCACTCGGGGGCTTAGCTGCAGTCCAGTACTCACCTAAGTATTTGAAAATCCTACCGAGTGGAGAGCAAACCTCCCACTCTGGGGCTTAGCTGCAGTCCAGTACTCGCCTAAGTATTTGAAAATCCTACTGAG
>NC_041385.1:523440418-523464432 GCF_002162155.2 Triticum dicoccoides
TAGCTGCAGTCCAGTACTCACCTAAGTATTTGAAAATCCTACCGAGTGACGAGCAAGCCTCTCACTCGGGGGCTTGGCTGCGAATCCGTTTTGCCTAATTATTTGAAAATCCTACCGAGTGAAGAGCAAGCCTCTCACTTGGGGGCTTGGCTGCGAATCCGTTTCGCCTAAGTATTTGAAAATCCTACCGAGTGGAGAGCAAATCTCCCACTCGGGGGCTTAGCTGCAGTCCAGTACTCGCCTAAGTATTTGAAAATCCTACCGAGTGGAGAGCAAATCTCCCACTCGGGGGCTTAGCTGCAGTCCAGTACTCGCCTAAGTATTTGAAAATCCTACCGAGTGGGGAGCAAACCTCCCACTCGGGGGCTTAGCTGCACTCCAGTACTCGCCTAAGTATTTGAAAATCCTACCGAGTGGGGAGCAAACCTCCCACTCGAAGGCTTAGCTGCAGTCTAGTACTCGCCTAAGTATTTGAAAATCCTACCGAGTGGGGAGCAAACCTCCCACTCGGGGGCTTAGCTGCAGTCCAGTACTCGCCTAAGTATTTGAAAATCCTACTAAGTGGGGAGCAAACCTCCCACTCGGGGGCTTAGCTGCAGTCCAGTACTCGCCTAAGTATTTGAAATCCTACCGAGTGGAGAGCAAACCTCCCACTCGGAGGTTTAGCTGCAGTCCAGTACTCGCCTAAGTATTTGAAAATCCTACCGAGTGGAGAGCAAACCTCCCACTCGAAGGCTTAGCTGCAGTCCAAAGTGCTCGCCTAAGTATGAAATCCAACATGCGCTCTGCAAGGACGATGAGGTGCGGGTCGACTGCTACTTTCTCCTTCGGAGCCACGCCACAAATACAATGTGCGCTCTGCAAGGACGACGAGGCGCAGGTCGACTGCTACCTTCTCCTTCGGAGCTACGCCACAAATACAATGTGCTCTCTGCAAGGACGACAAGGTGCAGGTCAACTGCTACCTTCTCCTTCGGAGCTACGCCACAAATACAATGTGCACTCGGCAAGGACGACGAGGTGCAGGTCGACTGCTACCTTCTCCTCCGGAGCTACGCCACAAATACAATGTGTGCTCTGCAAGGACGACGAGGTGCAGGTCGACTGCTACCTTCTCCTTCGGAGCTACACCACAAATACAACATGCGCTCTACAAAGACGTAGGTCGACTGCAATCTGTGCTCCATCCTTACCTGCAAGAGCGATGAGGTGCAGGTCGACTGGATCCTCCACCTTGGAACTGCGTCACAAGCACCAAAGTATATTCCGAGTGAAGAACAAAGTTCGCTCGAAGGAAAATGCAAGCATATTCAACGATAAGCCAAGTTCAGATAACATCCTACGGATTCAGAAGTGCTCAGGCATCAAGCCTGTAAAAGTTTATCGGTTATAAAACCACTCGGCATTCCGAGGCAAATTTAAGGCGAAGCATAGAAGTTTTTCTTACTCCTCGGGTGGAGGACTGGAAGGCGCGACAAACTGGTACAGGTCGATTCCATCAGCAATCCGAGTGGCAGCAGCAATGAAGGTCTCCATGAAAGATTGGAAGTCATGCTTCTTGGTATTGGCCACTTTGAGAGACGCCAGCTTGTCCTCTCGCTCATCCTTGTAGTGAACACGGACCAGGGACAGAGCAACATCAGCACCACACCTGGCAGAAGACTTCTTCCATTCTTGCACTTGACCTGGAACTTCATTCAGTCGAGTCATTAGAGACTTGAGGTCATTTTGGAGCGTCTCTCCCGGCCAGAGTGTCGTGTCGATTCACGACGCCGCAGCTTTCAGTCGAGCAAGGTAGTCAACCACTCCAGCAACACGAGACTCCAGTCGGAGCATGTTCATAGCAGCTTCGTCCTTCACAAGAGAGTTAACGGGGTCCAAGCCTATCTCCACTCGATTGGTCTCCTCCTCGAAGTTTTGGCAGAATTCTGTAAACACAACTCAAATATAAATCAGTAGTTCTATGATAAGTCAGTGATTACAAGTCAATCGGGTAGGAGATATTACCCTCAAGCATGATGAGTAACTTCTTGGCGAGCCCTCCTAGATAAGCCTCCAGATCGTTCTTCTTCCCCACCAGTTCACTAGCCTTGTCACTCAGAGCTATTTTGTCATTCTTTGGATGGCTGACTTCCTTGTTGGCCGCGTCAAGAGCAGCTTTCAGATTGGCGTTCTCCTCTTCTAGTTTACCGACTGAAGCCAGTTTATCTTCCGCAAGCTTCGTTTTGTCCAAAGTCGCCTTCTGCGCCTCGGCAAGTTCATGGTCCTTCTTCCTCAGAGCCTCCTTCATTTTATCTGCAAAATGACAATGAGATCAGAATCAAGAATGGGCAGAAAGATAAAGACAGTCGTCAAGTTCTCACCAATCATACCTTTTGCTTCTTCCTTCGCCTTCTGGAAGTTCTCCTGAACAAGCTTCAAGTCAAGTTCTCACCAACTCAGTATAGCGAGCCACAAGCTCGCAAGATTTCTGCAAAGAGTCAGTCGACAGACATCAAAGAGAGGTCGCTTCCGAGTGACTAAGAGAAAAACCGTAACATTTATAAGACTACAGTCGAATCAAAATATTCGACAGTAGTCTCGGGGACTACACCCAGTGGGTGCACTCAACGTGCCCCCACTAGTTCTATCGACTTGGTCCGATCAGTCGACCGAAAGGAACAAAGAGATTATGGTCCCAAAACCATAGCTAACTGCCAGCAGTCAGTCATGGTCTCATCATGATCTATCAAAAAAAGGGGTTCTTCAGACTACATTCGACTGCCAGCAGTCCACTATAGTCTCGGGGACTACACCCAGTAGGTGCACTCAGCGTGCCCCCACCGGTTCCAAGATTCCATTCGACATGGTCTGACCAGACCGAGTGAAGAAGTTAGAGTGAAGAAATTTCAAATACGAAGACTACAGTCGACTGCCAGCAGTCCACCATAGTCTCGGGGACTACACCCAGTGGGTGCACTCAGCGTGCCCCCACCAATCCAAAAATTCAATCGACACGCCCAGTGGGTGTACAGATACAAAGATCTTCGGAAAGAAGGTCTTCAGATAGCATATACTAACAGAACAAGCGGTGACCAACTAACCTGGACGTTGCTCTAAAGGGCTGAGCTAGCATCATAGGCCGCTTGCTTGGCTTCCCGGATCGCCTTCACCTGCTCCATCATGATCCCCGCCTGGCGTATACCCTCCTTAGCAGCACCTGCTTGGTCCTCTGGGACGTGGTGCATGGCGAAAAGGGAGGGCGGGTCAGCAGTCGACGATGAAGGCCGGACACTCGTCAGCGGCACAACGAAGGACACGGAATGTCGAGTGACATCGCCACCCTCTTGAATCGATATCTCAGGCACTGGTGCAATTGGAGTGGTCTTGCCAGCCGACGCCTTCTTATTCCTCCTCGCCCTCAGTGGCACCTTGTCGTCATCATCAGGGAGATCAATGACATGAGGGGGAGCTATAGGAAAAATCCAAAGTTACAAACAAAATCCAATCAACCAAAAGTGAAACTACTGAGAGCGTACCAAGGTTGGAGGTGGCAGCGTCATCCATTTCCTGGTCGCCGTCCTTGGCGGAGGTCTCGGAGGTAGCAGCACTGCGGATTTCAGAAACCAGTCGATTAATCAATGAGTCGACCAAGAGTTTGTCCGTGCTACACGAGAAGACACAAGTTTTGTTGTTACCCGGAAATGGTGGGAATGTCCATTCTCATCTTGGGCAAGGCCTTCGGCGGCTTTAATGGCGCCGCTCATGGATGCTTCGGCGCTTTTTCAGTCGGCGCCGGAGAAGCCGCCCGAGGGCGCTTTGACGATTGCACAACGGGCGCATCCGCTTTTCTGCGCTCGCTCGCGGGGTCGTGGGCGAGCTTGGATCGCCTTTCCGTGCGAGGAGGATCGACCTCCTCCTCCTCCTCTTTGTTGGAGCCGTTGTCATCCTCTTCCCCCTCACCATCAGATTTCCAGTCCTCCTCACTTTCACCTCCGCTCGCCTCCCCCTCCTCGGCTTGTTCTTGCGCCCCGTTGGGCATCGAGTACATCGCAGTCGTGGCCTAGAAGACAACAAACAAGACAAAAGTCAGTTGACTGATTTTAAGCAAACCAAATGAAGAAAGCAGGATCACAGTCCGAGATGCAGAATGGGACCATGTCTACTTCGTATGATTGGTCGAGTGGAGGAATCCTCCTGGCTCCTTGGGGGTTGTCTTTGTTCCCTGTGATGCTCGCCAGCCACCTCTCTAGCGTGGCATCGTCAATCTCCTCTAGGTGGATCCGAGTGGTGTCCTCAGTACCAGAATACAACCACATCGGATGGTCTCGGGCTTGAAGCGGCTGAATGCGTCGTCGGAGGAAGACCTCCAAGAGGTCCATGCCGGTCACCCCATCACGGATAAGCTGGACGACACGCTCGACCAACACCTTAACATGCGCCTTCTCTTCCGGGATCACCTTCAAAGAGGAAGGTTTCCTCACTCGTTCCATGGAAAAAGGAGGGAGTACGGTCGACTGCCCTGGTGTCGGCTGGTCTTTGCAGTAGAACCAGGTCGACTGCCATCCACGGACCGTATCGGGAAGGATCATGGCCGGGAAAGAGCTTTTTCCTCTCATTTGAACCCCAAGACCCCCACACATCTGAATCACTCATGTTCTCTCGTCACTCGGATTGGCCTTTTTCACCGTCTGGGAGCGACAGGTGAAGATGTGCTTGAAAAGACCCCAATGAGGCCGACAACCCAAGAAATTCTCGCACAAAGACACGTAAGCAGCGAGGTACATGATGGTGTTGGGTGTGAAGTGGTGGAGTTGTGCCCCAAAGAAATTCAGAAATCACCGAAAGAAAGGGTGAGGCAGCAAAGAATACCCACGGTCGACATGGGTGGCCAAGAGAACACACTCACCCTCCTAAGGCTGCTAATCGGACTCCTTCCCCGGGAGCCGCACCGATCCATGGGGGATCAGTCCTCCATCAGCCAGGTCGTCAAGATCTGCTTGAGCAATCGTCGAGCGGATCCAGTCGCCCTGGATCTAGCCCTGCGGCTGGCCGGCCCTCGATGAAGATCCGCCTCGACTGGTCGCCCTTCCCTTCGCCTTCGCCGTTGCTTTCTTCGCCCGCTCCAGGGCTTTCGTCTTCTCTTTCACCATCGTCGCCAGCGAGACGCGCATGGGGCAGCGGCGCAGAGGCGGAAGCGAACGCGGTGGGTAAGTAAGGAGAAGAGAGGAGGAAATGAGAATGCACTGTTCAAAAAACCCCGTCCGGCGCCTTATATGAGGTTACTTTCGAGTGACTGACTTGTAGGCCCGGGCGATCCTGTCAAATCCCGCAACAGTTGCGCGCGTGATACGTGGTGAAAAAGGTGGCGCAGAGATTGAGGCGTCCTTGCCTTATCCCATCCGATTACTGCGGCCTCCTCCGCCCCGCACGCTTCCCGAAATTTGAATCCCGCTAAATCCGCGAGTTGCAGAACAACTCGTCAGCCGAAAGATCTCCTATGCTCTGTCGCTCGGAGCTCTTCCAGTAAAAACTTCACTCGACGGATACAAAGAATGGATCAAGGCGACTGAAAAAGAAGTTGGTGCCGTCACCTAAAGTTCATTGATCCAGAAGAAGACATACGCATAACACGGAAGGTCGGAAGAGTTCTCAACTCCTTCCCCACTCGAACCTCGATCCATTCGGGGGCTAATGATGAAGCTATGTACCTAGGGTAGGATCATGGACCTGTCCAAACTACCCTACCCAAGGACATCTCTAGAAAAAACCACCTGTCAATCGACTTAGAAGTGTTCCACTCGACAGACTCGAAGACACTCGACCATGAAGCCAACTACTCGACCATGAAGCCCACCACTCGACAGTGAGGAGACCTAAAGTCACTATGCATGCAAACGGTCGGTCATTAAGTAGCTTTTATGGTTATAATAGCACTTTATTTGTAGTGTTACCAGTAACGCCCGATCTTAATGTATCTTAAACCCTGCATAACTGAGGGACGGAGGGATCTAGTGAACTCTATATAAGCCACACCCCTCCTCAGTGTAAAGGGTTCGCACCCCTGTAACTCATACACACATAATCCTGTCGACCGCCTCCGGGCTCCGAGACGTAGGGCTGTTACTTCCTCCGAGAAGGGCCTGAACTTGTAAATCCCTTGCGTATACAACTACTCCATAGCTAGGATCTTGCCTCTCCATACCTACCCCCCTATATTACTGTCAGACTTAGAACCACGACACCCGCCACCAGCCCAAGCCGCTACCCCACTGCCAAACCCTAGCGCTGCCGCCGCTTCTTGCCGCCGCCGCCGCCGTCCGCCGCTACTCCGCCGGAGCCACCGCCGCCGACCACCGCCTCCGCCGGAGTAGCCGCCACCGCCCTGATCCCGCTGTCGCCGCCGCCGTCCTAGTTTTCCTGGAAAAACTGACGTTTTTTAAACCCGATCTAGTTTTTTTAGATCGGTTCTGTTTCTTTTGGTTTAGTTAAATAGCAGACGTTCGTCCGTACGTTCGTTTTAACGAACGTTGTTCGCCAGTCAGCCGCAGATAGCGAACGGACGTTCGTTAGCCTGTTCGTCTCGTTTTTTTTTCTCCATGGTTTTTCCGCGATTATTTTCGATCGTGATTTCTGCCCTGATCTTCGTTTTAGTTTATCATTTCGCTCGTTTATCCGAATCAGGTGAAACAAGCGCCTAGATCTTTGTCTCGAAGCCCTATTTCTGTTTAATCAACTTGAACAAGATTTTGGTACTGTAAAATTTGACTTTAGTCCAGATTAGTAAACGAATCTTGTTTCTTTCGTAGTTTGAGTTTCGTTGCTCCGTTTGATTTGATTCTTTTTGCAAACCGGAGTTCATCAGTTGAACTTTCTGGTTAGATCTTCTTATTTGAGTTTTACTCATGCTTCTAGTTGAGTGCTTATGTATGTTATTGTTTGTTTGTGATAGAATTTCCGGAGTGCGAAGCGTGCTACTACGAGTCTCTAGGTTTTGCGGATCATCAGCAAGGCAAGTAACATTTTGATCATACCTCTTTATTACCCAGTTTTTATGCATTAGTCTCAACCCTCAAACATTGCATGGTTAGGCTTTGTTTTAAGATATGGTTTGGGACGTAGATGATGAGGTAGAACCTATTGCCCTTTTATTTTCAAACCTTTGGGAGTTACTTCTACGTTATGCTCAGGATTGCTATGCTATGCTCGTAGACGTGGATTGGGTGAGTGTATCCATGAAAGATATGAGTATTGTTAATTAATGGTTAACATAAGGTGGCTACTTTAATACACATCTGGGTGGATTGGTTGAGGCACCCTGGAGTACCTAGTGGTTGTCAGGGCACCTGGAGAATCCAGTGTTGTCCTAGGATATCCCCGAGTACCCGTGTGATTATCCTACGGTTTGCCACCCAGGCTCAAAGGGATCATAAGATTATTCATGCTAGAAACTTCCGTGTGCAGCCACAAGCCAACATGGGCTCTGGCATAGTTGAGTATGTTGTGTGACCTCTTTTAGTGGTAGACTAGCAGATGTAGGGGATGTAGGTGGTACTGTCTACCTAGAGTAAAGAGTTAACACTTCTAAAAGACTGTGTCTCGGTCATCTGTTTCTCAAACATCATGTAGTGCAAGAAATCTAACGGAGGAGATCGAGTCTTGTGGGGAAAAGCACCCAAACCTCTGCAAAGTGTACAAACTAATCATGGTTAGTCGTGTCCCCGGTTATGGACATCTTGAGTATCTGGTTCTTGGATTATCATGTTCATCTCATCACTCTAAATCAATTTGATTAGGTTAACTGAAGTTGCTCAGTTGGGATTGAGTTGGAGGAACCTTCTCAATGTTTAACAACCACCATGATAGTTAAATAAAATGTATTCCTTTGTTGTAGGAAAAAAATTGGCTTTATGCAAAAATGTAACAATAGAGCTTTCCACCAGCCATACATGCATGTAGTGATAGCATTTATTCTGTTCATTACTCTATGTGTTACATTGACAGCATATTCCATGTGCTGACCCATTTCGGGCTGCAACATATCATGTTGCAGACTTTTCAGACGACGAGTAAGGTGCCATAGGTCGTTGTCGTTCACTCAGCTACGCCATTGGAGTTGATGGACTCACTTTATCTTCCAAGCCTTCCGCTGTTATCTTTTAGATGGCCTTAAGCCATGTTATCGTAATAAGTTCTCTTTTGAGACATTCGATGTAATAAGCGTGTGATTATAAATCCTCAAGTACTGTGTGTGTCAGCATTACCGATCCAGGGATGACACTGATGCACAGAGACTAGACTGTTTGAGGTCTGGTCGCTACAAGATGGTATCAGAGCACACGTTGACTGTAGGACACGACCACTAAGCTAAAACCCTAGGGCACTCTTCTCTACTCATTTCTAACTCCTCTCCTCTTTTCCACTCTATAGGATGGCGGACTCACGGAACAAATTTACACAACCGGATGAAGACACTCCTTTTGGACGACACTTGAAGGAAGTTACTAGATACCTGAACATTGGAATACCAAGATTCACGAGAACCTACATCGCCACTTTACCAGAAGAGGAACACTGGATGATTCGAGTTCAAGTTCATGGAAGGACGTTCATGACAGTCACTGAGCCCATAGAGTTTTCCTTTGATGCACCAACCTGGAGTCTAGGAAAGAGCATGGCAGCCCATATCACCATGGAACGCATTGGAGAAGTCTACCACAAGGATCTTAAGGATACTATCTACCAGATATGTGGGCGCCGAGATGAGCAATGGGAGATGATCAGCACTAGGAGGGACAAGTCCATTACAGCTTTCATCCAGGAGTTAAACTAGCACATTCGTCGCTAGGAGAACCAGATGTGCGCATGCATGATAGATCTAAAGAAGGCAATGACTAGGTTTTTGGAGCTAGAGGAGGAACTCAAGTCTACACGCGACGAATATGAGGAGGAAATGATGATACTAGTGGAGAAGAATGACCACTTGACAAGGAAGCTAGGAGTATTCATGGGAGACCCCGCGCCAGGAGGAGATGATGACAATTTCAAGGACATTCATTCGGAGGACTACATCATCATCGACGACACCGACTCAGACCCCGACAATAGCAATGATGACTATGTTGATGAAGCTGGAGCGGATATCATGGAGTCTTCTACTGATTAAAACTTCTAGTCGACCACCATATCAGTAGTAGTATTCACCCATGTATATAGTATAGTCCGAGCACTTTTGTAATGATAGTTAGACCAATTGTATGCCCTTGTTTGAATTGATTGAAGTGATATGATTGTGTTTGTCTCATGTGCATATGGGTAGTGTTTTCCCTATAGACCTTATTCTATTCTGTTTTCTCACCTTTTCTAAACCCATCAGATGCCTCCAAGACGCGACAATGGATTTGCTTTTCCACCGGAGCTCACTTAGTTGATCGAGCAGTAGAATACCCTGATGCAGCTACTAGTTCAAAATCAGAACTAAGGGAAAAAAAACAACAACAACCCACCACCACCACCACCTGTTGATCACTTAGCCCGTTTCCTAAGGCTGAATCAGCCGGTGTTCTCTAGTAGCACTGAGCCGATTGTTGCAGATGATTGGCTCCGCAAGATTGGAAGGGAGTTGAGCACTGCAGGATGCACAGATGCGGAGAGAGTGCGTTTTGCCGCACATCAGCTTGATGGACCCGCATCATCATGGTGGGATAATTTCACACCCACTTACCCCATTGACACTATTACATGGGACCAGTTTCAGCAGGCTCTCCGCATTGCCGATGTTTCAACTGGAGCTATGAACATGAAGAAGCGCGAGTTTCACAACTTGCGCCAAGGAGGACGCACAGTGGGCCAATATGTGGATGAGTTTAGTAAGTTAGCATGTTATGCCCCTGATGACGTAGCTACAGATGCCGCTAAGCAGGAGAGGATTCTGGAAGGACTGAATGATGAGCTGAGCATGCAGTTGATGGTGGCAAACTCAACAACTACCAGGAGTTGGTAGACAGAGCTCTTATGATTGAAGGGAAGCAGCAACAGATAGACAACCGCAAGAGGAAATATGGACAAGGGAAGTACAATTCAGGAGTTCAGCAGAGGCCTCGTTTTACCCCGAACTCGGGAGGACACATTCACCAAAACCGTGGAGGCCATAATTCCAATGAAAGAAGTTCGCATAATCATAGTGGCCCCAAGAATGGGAATGGGAATGGAGGAAGCAACGGCCAGAACCATTCCAACCCAGCAAAGCCCGCCAAGAAGAATCTAAGTCACATTACTTGTTTCAAGTGCGGGAAGAATGGACATTACGCCACGGAGTGTTCTGAAGCAAAGAATGGAAATGGCGATGGAAGCTCTGGGAAGAAGCCCAACCCTTTTAACAGAGGTCAAGTGAACCACATTAGCGTGGAGGAGGTTGAAGCGCAACCCGATGCAGTTATAGGCAAGTTTTTGGTTAAGCATTTACTATAATCGTTCTTTTTGATATTGGTGCATCACATTCATTCATATCAAGGGGATTTGTGGATAAGTATAACTTGCCAACCCAAGCCCTTACGTCGCCCATGTTAGTAACCTCGCCAAGAGCAGAGTATATGGCCAGCCTATGCTGTGATCGGTTACCATTAAGGATTGGTAACTACATGTTCCCCTCGGACCTAATAATATTGGAATCACAAGGACTGGATGTAATATTAGGCATGGATTGGTTATGAAAGTATGGAGGGAACATTGACTGCGCCAGTAAGTCAATTATGCTCACCACCCCAGAAGGAAGAAGGATAAAGTATGTATCCCGGCATGTGCCGAAGAGGACTCAAGTGAATTCCTTATCAGGAGTTGTACATGAGGAAGTACCAGTGGTGAAGGATTTCCTTGATGTATTTCCAGAGGAGTTGCCAGGCAAGCCACCGGATCGAGACATTGAGTTTTTGATTGAACTTTTGCCAGGCACCGGGCCTATATCAAAGAGACCCTATCGGATGCCAACACATGATTTGGAGGAAATTAAGAAGCAGACTAAGAAGTTACTGGATAAAGGTTATATTCTCCCAAGTTCGTCACCTTGGGGATCCCCGGTACTTCTAGTGGAGAAGAAGGATGGATCATTAAGGATGGTTGTTGATTATCGTGCATTGAATGAAGTGACGATCAAGAACAAGTACCCACTGTCGATGATCAATGATTTGTTTGACCAGTTGCAAGGAGCTGAAGTATTTTCAAAGATCGATCTACGGTCAGGATACCACCAACTGAAGATTCGAGAGCAGGATATACCTAAGACAACTTTTACCACAAGGTACGAGCTATATGAGTATACCGTTATGTCATTTGGTTTGACTAACGCGCCTGCATATTTCATGAACATGATGGACAAGGTGTTTATGGAGTTTTTGGATAAGTTCATCGTAATGCTCATTGATGATATATTGGTCTACTCAAAGAATGAAGAGGAGCATAAGGAGCATTTGCATTTGGTTCTCGAGAAGCTCAGGGAACATCAGTTATATGCCAAGTTCAGCAAGTGTGAGTTTTGGTTGAAGGAAGTTGGATTCCTCGGACATGTTATATCCGGAGAAGGAATAGCAATAGACCCCACCAAGGTGGTCACTGTGACTAAATGGGTAGCACCCACGTCGGTTGGAGAGATCCGGAGTTTTCTTGGACTCGCAGGATATTACCGGAGGTTCATTGAGAATTCCTCCAAGATTGCAAAGCCCATGGTAGAGTTATTGAAGAAGGACACCAAGTTCAAATGGACTGAGGAGTGTGAAGCCAGTTTTCAGGAGTTCAAGAAACGTTTGCTTACAACCCCAGTGTTGATTCTTCCAGATCAACGCAAGGATTATCAAGTGTATTGTGACGCTTCTCATCGAGGACTTGGAGCAGTGCTTATGCAGGAGGGGAGAGTTGTTTCATATGCCTCACGACAGCTTGAACCTCATGAGCAAAATTATGCTACACACGGTTTGGAGTTAGCAGCCGTAGTGCATGCGTTGAAGACATGGAGACATTTTCTCATTGGAAACCATTGTGAGGTGTACATGGATCACAAGAGTTTGAAATATATCTTCACGCAGAAGGAGTTGAATCTCAAGCAAAGGAGATGGTTGGAGCTCATTAAGGATTATGATGTGAAGTTGCACTATCGTCCCGGAAAGGCTAACATAGTAGCAGATGCGTTGAGTCGCAAGAGTCATGTCAATACACTCATGACCGGAGGATTACCCAAGGAGTTAGTAGAGGATCTTCGCGAGCTATGTTTGGAAATAGTTCCGAGAGGTTTTGTAGCAGCATTGGAAATTCAGTCTACTTTGATGGATAAGATCAGACAAGCTCAGAAGACTGATAAGGAGATTTTTGAGATAAAGGAGAGGATGAGCAAAGGAAAGGCTAAAGGATTTTGTGAGGATGAGCACGATACCTTATGGTTTGAGGATCGCGTATATGTGCCTAATGACCCCGAGATCAGGAAGTTGATTCTGCAGGAGGCCCATGATTCGTCGTATTCGATTCACCCAGGAAACACCAAGATGTATCTGGATTTTAAGGACAGTTTCTGGTGGACCGGAATGAAGAAAGATATTGCGGAGTATGTAGCAGTATGTGATGTATGTCAGAGAGTAAAGGCAGAGCGTTAGAAGCCAGCAGGTTTGCTACAGCCACTGCCGATACCCGAATGGAAGTGGGACAAGCTAGGCATGGATTTTATCACGGGATTGCCCAAAACTCGTTCAGGCTATGACTCGATATGGGTTGTAGTCGATCGGTTGACGAAGGTAGCTCATTTCATCCCAGTGAAGACAACTTACACCAGTGCTAAGTTGGCAAAGATATACATGACCAGGATCGTATGTCCGCACGGAGTTCCGAGGACCATTGTATCAGATAGAGGAACCCAATTTACCTCAAAGTTTTGGAATCAGTTGCATGAGACTTTGAGTACTAGGCTAGAGTTCAGTACAGCCTTTCATCCACAGACAGACGGACAGACCGAGAGAATAAATCAGATTCTGGAGGACATGTTGAGAGCTTGTGCGCTAGATTATGGATCTAGTTGGGATGACAGTTTGCCGTATGCAGAATTCTCTTACAACAATACCTATCAAGCCAGTTTGAAGATGGCACATTTCGAAGCCTTGTACGGAAGGAGGTGTAGGACACCGTTGCTATGGGATGGAGTTGGAGATCGTCAGTTGTTTGGACCAGATTTTATTAAAGAGTCTGAAGAGAAGGTTAAACTGATTCGCGATAGACTCAAGGTAGCCCAGTCTAGGCAGAAGAGCTATGAGGATTCTAAACGCAAAGAGAAAGTTTACGAAGCCGGAGACAGAGTATATCTTCGTGTGTCCCCACTTCGAGGAGTTAAGCATTTTGGAGTTAAGGGGAAGTTAGCACCACGTTTAGTGGGACCATACAAAGTCTTGGAACGTATGGGAGAAGTTGCTTACAAACTAGAATTGCCAGAAGGATTGTCAGGAGTTCACGATGTGTTCCACATTTCCCAGTTGAAGAAGTGCCAGGCAGAGATGGTCGACATTCCTCTGAGAGATAAAGTGCCATTGGAAGCGATTCAGCTGGATAGCGATTTGACTTACGAGGAGAAACCGGTGAAGATTCTCGAGTTTGCCAGCCGAGTCACATGCAGTAAGGTTATCAAGTTTTGAAAAGTTCAGTGGAGCCACCACACCGAGGATGAAGCCACCTGGGAACGAGAGGAAGACCTACGGAAGGACCACCCGCACCTATTTCCTAGCCAACCCGAATCTCAAGGGCGAGATTCATCTTAAGGGAGGTAGGTTTGTAACATCCCAAATTTTCAATTCAGAATGTTATACATAGGTCATCATCGCATATCATATTTTATTGCATTTTGGTTGATCCTAGAAATTCTAAGAAACTCAAGGACCCATAGAGAGAGTTGGGAATTTCATTATTTTCATATTTGAGTTTTCTCAAATTTTGAAAAGAGGATCATTTGGTTTTAATCATTTTTCTCTTCGAATATTTTTAATATGAAAATAAAAGAGAGGGGATAAAATGACTTATCCAAATAAAAGGAATATTGGAGGAAAAATATTAAAATCCAATAAGAATTTTATTTGGACTTTTATTGCTATTTTATTCGAATTAGGAAAAAAAATGCGTTTTTCAAAATTGCATTAGTGGCCCAAATAAATGTTCACTTTGTCCGCAATGTTATTAGAGGACCGTGAAAATTTATTTCAGGATTTTTGGACGCCGTTTAGAATTTCTTTTGTTTGTTTTTCCGCATTAGATTTTTTTTAAAGTGCACCGACCTAAACGGGCCGTGCCCGACCCGGACACTGCCCGGCAAGGCCTTTAAAGCCCGACGCCCGACCCTGCCGGCAGCCCAAGCCGCCACCCCGCTGCCAAACCCTAGTGCCGCCGCCGCCGATCGCCGCCTCAGCCGGAGTCGCCGCCGCCGCCGGACCTCGCCGAGGTAGCCGTCGCCACCGTCCCGGTTTTCTTGGAAAAACCGACGGTTTTTTAACCCTAGATCTAGCTTTTTTTAGATCGGTTTGGTTTTTTTGATTTAGTTAAATAGCGGGTGTTCGTCCATACGTTCGTTTTAACGAACATTGTTCATCAGTTAGCCGCAGACAGCAAACGTTCGTTCGTTAGCCTGTTCGTCTCGTTTGTTTTCTCTAGGTTTTTTCCGCGATTATTTTCGATCGCAATTTCTGCCCTGATCTTTGTTTTAGTTTATCTTTTCGCTCGTTTATCTGAATCAGGTGAAACAAGCGCCTAGATCTTCGTCTCGAAGCCCTCTTTCTGTTTAAACAACTTGAATAAGATTTTGGTACTGTAAAATTTGACTTTAGTCTAGATTAGTAAATGAATCTTGTTTCTTTCGTAGACTGAGTTTCGTTGCTCTGTTTGATTTGATTCTTTTTGCAAACCGGAGTTCTTCAGTTTAACTTTATAGTTAGATCTTCTTATTTGAGTTTTACCCATGCTTATAGTTGAGTGCTTATGTATATTATTGTTTGTTTGCGATAGAATTCCCGGAGTGCGAAGGGTGCTACTATGAGTCTCTACGTTTTGCGGATCATCAGCAAGGCAAGTAACACTTTGATCATACCTCTTTATTACCCATTTTTTATGCATTAGTCTCAACCCTCAAACATT
This sequence comes from Triticum dicoccoides, assembly GCF_002162155.2. Lineage (NCBI taxonomy): Eukaryota > Viridiplantae > Streptophyta > Magnoliopsida > Poales > Poaceae > Triticum > Triticum dicoccoides. Next base: position 523,455,548 of record NC_041385.1, read on the forward strand.
TCATGGTTAGGCTTTGTTTTAACATTTGGTTTGGGAAGTAGATGATGAGGTAGAACCTATTGCCCTTTTATTATCAAACCTTTGAGAGTTAATTATACATTATGCTCAGGATTGCTATGCTATGCTCATAGACGTGGATTGGGTGAGTGTATCCATGACAGATGTGAGTATTGTTAATTAATGGTTAACATAAGGTGGCTATTTAAATACACATCTGGGTGGATTGGTTGAGGCACCCTGGAGTACCTAGTGGTTGTCAGGGCACCTGGAGAATCCAGTGTTGTCCAAGGATATCCCCGAGTACCCGTGTGATTATCCTACAGTTCGCCACCCAGGCTCAAAGGGATCATAAGATTATTCATGCTAGAAACTTATGTGTGCAGCCACAAGCCAATATGGGCTCTGCCATAGTTGAGTATGTTGTATGACCTCTTTCAGTGGTAGACTAGCAGATGTAGGGGATGTAGGTGGTACTGTCTACCCAGAGTAAAGAGTTAATGCTTCTAAAAGACTATGTCTCGGTCATCCGTTTCTCAAACATCATGTAGTGCGATAAATATAACGGAGGAGATCGAGTCTTGTGGGGAAAAGTGTGCAAACCTCTGCAGAGTGTACAAACTAATCATGGTTAGCCGTGTCCCCGGTTATGGACATCTTGAGTATCTGGTTCTTGGATTATCATGTTAATCTCATCACTGTAAATCAATTTGATTGGGTTAATTGATGTTGCTTAATTGGAATTGAGTTGGAGGAACCTTCTTAATGTTTAACAACCACCATGATAGTTAAATAAAATTTATTTCTTTGTTGTAGGAAAAAATTGGCTTTATGCAAAAAAATGTAACCATAGAGCTTTCCACCAGCCATACATGCATGTAGTGATAGCATTTATTCTATTTGTTACTCTATGTGTTACATTGCCAGCATATTCCATGTGCTGACCCATTTCGGGCTGCAACATATCATGTTGCAGACTTTTCAGATGACGAGTAAGGTGCCATAGGTCGTTGTCATTCACTCAGCTATGCCGTTGGAGTTGATGGACTCACTTTATCTTCCAAACCTTCCGCTGTTATTTTAGATGGCCTTAAGCCATATTATTGTAATAAGTCCTCTTTTGAGACATTCCATGTAATAAGTGTGTGATTGGAACTCTGTTATAAATCCTCAAGTACTGTGTGTGTCAGCATTACCGATCCAGGGATGACATTGATGCACAGAGACTAGACTGTTTGAGGTCTGGTCGCTACACTAGGTTTCGGTCCAGATACTAGGTACTACTAGATATCAATCTCGTAAGGCATTATAGGTAATAGGTAGTACTCCCTCCGTTCCAAATTACTTGTTGTGGTTCAAACCACGACGAGTAATTTGGAACGAAGGGAGTACTAGATAACAATTTCATATATAGTCAACATGCATCCTCAAGCAGTACTAGGTGATATCGACCACGATCATCATATGTAGTTCTAGATGATATCAACGACGATCATCATGAAGGAAATATGCCCTAGAGGCAATAATAAAGTTATTATTTATTTCCTTATTTCATGATAAATGTTTATTATTCATGCTAGAATTGTATTAACCGGAAACATAATACATATGTGGATACATAGACAAACATAGTGTCACTAGTATGCCTCTACTTGACTAGCTCGTTAATCAAAGATGGCTAAGTTTCCTAACCATAGACATGAGTTTTCATTTGATTAACGGGATCACATCATTAGGAGAATGATGTGATTGACTTGACCCATTCTGTTAGCTTAGCACTTGATCGTTTAGTATGTTGCTATTGCTTTCTTCATGACTTATACATGTTCCTATGACTATGAGATTATGCAACTCCCGTTTACCGGAGGAACACTTTGTGTGCTACCAAACATCACAACATAACTGGATGATTATAAAGGTGCTCTACAGGTGTCTCCAAAGGTACTTGTTGAGTTGACGTATTTCGAGATTAGGATTTGTCACTCCGATTGTCGGAGAGGTATCTCTGGGCCCTCTCGGTAATGCACATCACTATAAGCCTTGCAAGCAATGTGACTAATGAGTTAGTTGCGGGATGATGCATTACATAACGAGTAAAGAGACTTGCCAGTAACGAGATTGAACTAGGTATTGAGATATCAACGATCGAATCTCGGGCAAGTAACATACTGATGACAAAGGGAACAGCGTGTGTTGTTATGCGGTTTGACCGATAAAGATCTTCATAGAATATGTGGGAGCCAATATGAGCATCCAGGTTCCGCTATTGATTATTGACCGGAGACGTGTCTCGGTCATGTCTATATAGTTCTCAAACCCGTAGGGTCCGCACGCTTAATGTTCGGTGACGATTTATATTATGAGTTATGTGTTTTGATGTACCACCGAAGGTAGTTCGGAGTCCCGGATGAGATGAGATCGGGGACATGACGAGGAGTGTCGAAATGGTCGAGACGTAAAGATCGATATATTGGACGACTATATTTGGACATCGGAAAGGTTCCGAGTGATTCGGGTATTTATCGGAGTACCGGAGAGTTACGGGAATTGGGCGGGTAGTGTATGGACCTTATTGGGCCTTAGTGGAATAGAGGAGGAGGAAGCCCAGGAGCCCCCCCCCCCAAGCCCAATCCAAATTGGGTGAGGGGGCCGGCCCCCCTTTCCTTCTTCTCTCCCTCATCTTTCCTACCTCTCCTACTCCAACTTGGAAGGGGGGGGATCCTACTCCCGGTGGGAGTAGGACTCCCCTATGGCGCGCCCAAGAGAGGGCAGGCTCTCCCCCCCTCTACTCCTTTATATACAAGGGAAGGGGGCACCCCATAGACACACAAGTTGATCTGTTGATCTCTCCCAGCCGTGTGCGATGCCCCCCTCTACCATATTCCACCTCGGTCATATCGTAGCGGTGCTTAGGTGAAGCCCTGCATCCGTAGAAACATCATCACCATCATCACACCATTGTGCTGACGGAACTCTCCCGTGAAGCTCTGTTGGATCGGAGTTCGCGGGACGTCATCGAGCTGAACATGTGCTAAACTCGGAGGTGCCGTACGTTCGGCACTTGGATCGGTCGGATCATGAAGACGTACGACTACATCAACCGCGTTGTGCTAACGCTTCCGCTTTCGGTCTACGAGGGTACGTGGACTCACTCTCCCCACTCATTGCTATGCATCACCATGATCTTGCGTGTGCATAGGAAAATTTTGAAATTACTGCGTTCCCCAACAGTGGTATCAGAGCCAGGTTTATGCGTAGATGTTATATGCACGAGTAGAACATAAGTGAGTTGTGGGCGATACAAGTCATACTGCTTACCAGCATGTCATACTTTGATTCGGTGGTATTGTTGGATGAAGCAGCCCGGACCGACATTACGTGTACGCTTACGCGAGACTGGTTCTACCGACGTGCTTTGCACACAGGTTGCTAGCGGGTGTCGGTTTCTCCAACTTTAGTTGAATCGAGTGTGGCTACGCCCGGTCCTTGTGAAGGTTAAAACAACACTAACTTGACGAAATATCGTTGTGGTTTTTATGCGTAGGTAAGAACGGTTCTTACTAAGCCCGTAGCAGCCACGTAAAACTTGCAACAACAAAGTAGAGGACGTCTAACTTGTTTTTGCAGGGCATGTTGTGATGTGATATGGTCAAGACGTGATGAGATATAAGTTGTTGTATGAGATGATCATGTTTTATTGAAGTTATCGGCAACTGGCAGAAGCCTTATGGTTGTCTCTTTATTGCATAAGATGCAAGCGCCAAATAATTGCTTTACTTTATCGCTATGCGATAGCAATAGTTGCAAGAGCAATAGTTGGTGAGACGACCATGTGATGACACATTGATATAGATCAAGATGATGGAGATTATGGTGTCATGCCGGTGATGATGGAGATCATGACGATGCTTTGGAGATGGAGATCAAAGACACAAGATGATGATGGCCATATCATGTCACATATTTTGATTGCATGTGATGTTTATCTTTTATACATCTTATTTTGCTTTGATTGACGGTATCATTATAAGATGATCTCTCACTAAATTTCAAGGTATAAGTGTTCTCCCTGAGTATGCACCGTTGCCAAAGTTCGTCGTGCCGAGACACCACGTGATGATCGGGTGTGATAAGCTCAATGTTCATCTACAACGGGTGCAAGCCAGTTTTGCACACGCAAATTACTCGGGTTAAACTTGACGAGCCTAGCATATGCAGATATGGCCTCGGAACACTGGAGACCGAAAGGTCGAGCGTGAATCATATAGTAGATATGATCAACATAGTGATGTTCACCATTGAAAACTACTCCATCTCACGTGATGATCGGACATGGTTTAGTTGATTTGGATCACGTGATCACTTAGATGATTAGAGGGATGTCTATCTAAGTGGGAGTTCTTAAGTAATATGATTAATTGAACTTTAATTTATCATGAACTTATTCCTGATAGTATTTTGCAAATAATGTTGTAGATCAATAGCTCACGTTGTTGCTTCCCTATGTTTTATATGTGTTCCTAGAGAAAACTAAGTTGAAAAATGATAGTAGCAATAATGCGGACTGGGTCTGTGATCTGAGGTTTATCCTAATTGTTGCACAGAAGAATTATGTCCTTGATGCACCGCTAGGTGACAGACCTATTACAGGAGCAGATGCAGATGCTATGAACGTTTGGCTAGCTCAATATGATGACTACTTGATAGTTTAGTGCACCATGCTTAACGGCTTAGAATCGGGACTTCAAAGACGTTTTGAACGTCATGGGCCATATGAGATGTTCCAGGAGTTGAAGTTAATATTTCAAGCAAATACCCGAGTTGAGAGATATGAAGTCTCCAACAAGTTCTATAGCTAAAAGATGGAGGAGAATTGCTCAACTAGTGAGCATGTGCTCAGATTGTCTGGGTAGTACAATCACTTGAATCAAGTGGGAGTTAATCTTCCAGATAAGATAGTGATTGACAGAGTTCTCTAGTCACCATGACCAGGTTACTAGAACTTCGTGATGAACTATAGTATGCAAGGGATGACGAAAATGACTCCCGAGCTCTTCGTGATGTTGAAATCGACGAAGGTAGAAATCAAGAAAGAGCATCAAGTGTTGATTATTGACAAGACCACTAGTTTCAAGAAAAGGGCAAAGGGAAAGAAAGGGAACTTCAAGTAGAATGACAAGCAAGTTGTCACTCCCGTGAAGAAGCCCAAAGCTGGACCAAAGCCTGAAACTGAGTGCTTCTACTGCAAAGGAAATGGTCACTGGAAGCGGAAATGCCCTGAATATTTGGTGGATAAGAAGGATGGCAAAGTGAACAATGGTATATTTGATATACAGGTTATTGATGTGTACCTTACTAGTGTTTATAGTAGCCCCTTGGTATTTGATACTTGTTCGGTCGCTAAAATTAGTAACTCAAAACAGGAGTTACAGAATAAACCGAGACTAGTTGAGGGTGAAGTGATGATGTGTGTTGGAAGTGGTTCCAAGATTGATATGATCATCATCACAAACTCCCTATACTTTCGAGATGAGTGTTGAACCTAAATAAATGTTATTTGGTGTTTGCGTTGAGCATAAATATGATTAGATCACGTTTATTGCGATACGATTATTCATCTAAGACAAAGAATAAATTTTTATTCTGTTTACATGAATAAAACCTTCTATGGTCATACACCCAATGTTGATGGTTTATTGAATCTTGATCGTAGTGATACACATATTCATAATATTGATGCCAAAAGATGCAAAGTTGATAATGATAGTGCAACATACTTGTGGCACTGCCATTTAGGTCATATTGGTGTAAAGCGCATGTAGAAACTCCATGCAAATGGACTTTTGGAGTCACTTGATTATGAATCATTTTATACCTACGAACCATGCCTCATGGTCAAGATGACTAAAACTCCATTCTCCGAAACAATGGAGCGAGCTAATGACTTATTGGAAATAATACATACCGATGTATGCAGTCCAATGAGTGTTGATGCTTGTGGTGGGTATCGTTATTTTCTGACCTTCACAGATGATTTGAGCAGATATGGGTATATCTACTTAATGAAACACAAGTCTGAAACATTTGAAAAGTTCAAGGAATTTTAGAGTGAAGTGGAGAATCATCGTAACAAGAAAATAAAGTTTCTACGATCTGATCGTAGAGGAGAATATTTGAGTCACGAGTTTGGACTTCATTTAAAACAATGTGAAATAGTTTCATAGCTCACGCCACATGGAACACCACAGCGTAATGGTGTGTCCAAACGTTGTAACCACACATTATTGGATATGGTGTGATCTATGATGTCTCTTACCAGGTTACCACTATCGTTCTAGGGTTATGCATTAGAGACAACTACATTCACGTTAAACAGGGCACCATCGAAATCCGTTGAGACGACGCCTTATTGAACTATGGTTTGGCAAGAAACCAAAGTTGTCATTTCTTAAAGTTTGGGCTGCGATGCTTATGTGAAAAAGCTTCAACCTGATAAGCTCGAACCCAAATCATAGAACTGTGTCTTCATAGGATACCCAAAGGAAACTGTTGGGTACACCTTCTATCACAGATCCGAAGGCAAGATATTCATTGCGAAGAATGGATCCTTTCTAGAGAAGGAGTTTCTCTCGAAAGAAGTGAGTGGGAGGAAAGTAGAGCTTGATGAGGTAACTGTAACTTCTCCCGAATTGGAAAGTAGTTCATCACAGAAATCAGTTCCAGTGATTCCTACACCAATTAATGAGGAAGCTAATGATGATGATCATGAAACTTCAGATCAAGTTACTACAGAACCTCATAGGTCTTCCAGAGTACGGTCCGCACCAAAGTGGTACGGTAATACTATTATGGAAATCATGTTACTAGACCATGATGAACCTACAAACTATGAGGAAAGCAATGATGAGCCCAGATTCCATGAAATGGCTTGAGGCCATAAAATCTGAGATGGGATCCATGTATTAGAACAAAGTGTGGACTTTGGTGGACTTGCCCGATGATCGGCAAACCATATTAAATAAATAGGATCTTCAAGAGGAAGACAGATACTGATACTAGTGTTACTATCAACAAAGCTCGACTTGTCAGAAAAGGTTTTCGACAAGTTCAAGGTGTTGACTACAATGATATTTTCTCAAGTGTAGCGATGCTTAAATCCGTCCGAATCATGTTAGCAGTTGCCATATTTTATGAAATCTGGCAAATGGATGTCAAAACTACATTCCTTAAATGGATATTTCTTAAAGAAGAGTTGTATATGATGCAACCAGAAGGTTTTGTCAATCCTAAAGGTACTAACAAGGTGTGCAAGCTCCAGCAATCCATCTATGGACTGGTGCAAGCATCTCAGATTTGGAATATACGCCCTGATGAGTTGATCAAAGCATGTAGTTTTATATAGACTTGCAGTGAAGCCTGTATTTACAAGAAAGTGAGTGGGAGCTCTGTAGCATTTCTAATATTATATGTGGATGACATATTGTTGATTGGAAATAATACAGAATTTCTGGGTAGCATGAAGGGATACTTGAATAACATTTTTTCAATGAAAGACCTCGGTGAAGCTGCTTACATATTGGGCATCAAGATCTATAGAGATATATCAAAGACGCTTAATTGGACTTTTACCTTGGTAAAGTTTTGAAGAAGTTCAAAATGGATCAGTCAAAGAAAGGGTTCTTGCATGTATTACAAGGTGTAAAGTTGAGTAAGACTCAAAGCCCGACCACGACAGAAAATAGAAAAAAAATAAAGTCATTCCCTATGCCACAGTCATAGGTTCTATAAAGTATGTATCCAGATTGGTGTTAAATCACATGGTGATGTGAACTAGATTATTGACTCTAGTGCAAGTGGGAGACTGAAGGAAATATGCCCTAGAGGCAATAATAAAGTTATTATTTATTTCCTTAATTCATGATAAATGTTTATTATTCATGCTAGAATTATATTAACTGGAAACATAGTACATGTGTGAATACATAGACAAAACTTATAGTCCCTAGTATGCCTCTACTTGACTAGCTCGTTAATCAAAGATGGTTATGTTTCCTAACCATAGACATGTGTTGTCATTTGATGAACGGGGTCACATCATAAGGAGAATGATGTGATGGACATGACCCATCCGTTAGCTTAGCATTATGATCATTACAGTTTCATTGCTACTGCTCTCTTCATGACTTATACATGTTCCTCAGACTATGAGATTATGCAACTCCCGAATACCGGAGGAACACTTTGTGTGCTACCAAACGTCACAACATAAATGGGAGATTATAAAGGTGCTCTACAGGTGTCTCCAAAGGTGTTTGCCGGGTTAGCATAGATCGAGATTAGGATTTGTCACTCTGTGTTTCGGAGAGGTATCTCTGGGCCCTCTCGGTAATACTCATCACTATAAGCCTCGCAAGCATTGTGACTAATGAGTTAGTTGCGGGATGAAGTATTACAGAACGAGTAAAGAGACTTGCCGGTAATGAGATTGAACTAAGTATTGAGATACCGACGATCAAATCTCGGGCAAGTAACATACCGATGACAAAGGGAACAACGTATGTTGTTATGCGGTTTGACCGATAAAGATCTTCGTAGAATATCTAGGAGCCAATATGAGCATCCATGTTCCGCTATTGGTTATTGACCAGAGATGTGTCTCGGTCATGCCTACATAGTTCTCGAACACGTAGGGTCCGCACGCTTAACGTTCGATGATGATATGTATTATGAGTTATGTGTTTTTGATGACCGAAGTTTGTTCGGAGTCCCGGATGAGATCACGGACATGACGAGGAGTCTTGAAATGGTCGAGACATAAATATTGATATATTGGACGACTATATTCGAACATAGGAAGTGTTCCGGAGAAGTTTCAGATAAAACTGGAG
>NC_041385.1:523464631-523473250 GCF_002162155.2 Triticum dicoccoides
CCCCCCTTTCCATCTCCCTCTCCCCCTCTCCTTCCTTCCCCCTTTCTCCTTCCTTGTGGAAACCTACTAGGACTTGGAGTCCTAGTAGGATTCCCCCTTTTTGGGGCGCACCAAGGAGGGCTGGCCGGCCTCCCCACCCTCCTTTATATATGGGGCAGGGGGCACCCTAGAACACACAAGTTGGTCTTTTAGCCGTGTGCGGTGCCCCCTTCCACAGTTACACACCTCGATCATACCGTTGCGGAGCTTAGGCGAAGCCCTGCGCCAGTAGCATCATCATTACTGTCACCACACCGTCGTGCTGACGGAACTCACCCTCGGCCTCAACTGGATCAAGAGTACGAGGGACGTCATCGAGATGAACGTGTGCTGAACGCGGAGGTGTCGTACGTTCGGTACTTGGATCAGTCGGATCGTGAAGACGTACGACTACATCAACTGCGTTGTCATAACACTTCCGCTTTCGGTCTACGAGGGTACGTGGACACACTCCCCCCCCCCCCTTGTTGCTATGCATCACCTAGATAGATTTTGCGTGATCGTAAGAATTTTTTTGAAATTACCGCGCTCCCCAACAATTTGTTCCGTTAAGGACAAACCTTATTCATGCCATTATTTCTTTGCTTAATTTCCGAAGCAGCTCCTTGATGCCTACATATATAAACCGGTAAAAAATTAATGTAAAATAGTAAGGTGGGACTATTTAATAAGTAAACAAATATGAAAAACAGGCTCGAGCATGCTTCCCTTTGTCAGTCCCATGGGCCGCAGCAGCCGTCCCAGCCCAGCACGCCCATGCCCATTGCCTCGGTCCGAGTATGATTGGTCTGCTATTCTTAAGGAGCCAAACACCGAAATTAGCACACCCCTGAGCCCAGTCAAATCCCATGGAACACCTTTTTTCTCTGTTTTTTAATTCAAACACACACACAGGGTCATGTGGGTCAGATCTAAAAAACGACGATGAATCGAACAAAAAACTGCATGCTTTTATCTAGTACTCGGATCAAAATCACATGAATACTACCACCTTGGACGTGTAATCGGATCAAAATCACATGAATAGTACCACTTTGGATGTAGAAAATAATATAGGTGAAAAAAAACTGAAAGCATAAATTCATGAGAAGAAACGTATTACGATGGTGAATTCGACGGAGTCAACCTGTGCTTTATTATTAGGAATAGATAAGAATCAAATTTGTTCATCAACATATGTAACTCCACAACGGTTGTGAAGCTAAAACTCCATATATAAAGTGTTTCATTTGTATTTAAAATTTATTGTTTGCACGGAGATTTTAACTAACAAAGCACACGTGCACGTGCCTTCGACTAGTACTACATAGTGTACCAGTAAGACAACATACGAACCGTTGGATCTTTATAGTCAGACGGTTGTAAATTAATTGATTTGAATTTGAGAAATCATGGTGTCACATGTGCCGTTGGATCTAGCGATCCTAGGGCCAGTATGCAAGGGATTCGCGGTGTGACAATTCTGCCCTGCCATCCGCCCCATCTGATCCGACTCTCTTGCTACAGAACTTTTACGTGAGTTCCTAGCCATCAAGACGATGTTTTGTGAACTCCAGGCTAGAAGCATCTCGATTCATGTGCATACACAATACTACTCTGTGCAATTCATCCTTCGGATGCATGCACGAAAGCATTTTTTTTGCTTTTACTTCGTTGGAAAGATTAAATATCAATATTGATACCCGACCTTTCCGGCCGAAATCACTATTCTGACCTTGTCAGCGTTTCTCGTCGCAAACTGAACTCGACATGAAAGTATTTCACAGTTGGACCCTTTTAGAAACGCCAGATACCGCGGCGTTTTTGATTAACATTGAAACGCTGACCCAGATAGCGTGCAAACGAACATGGAAACGCCAAGGCAGCTAGCGTTTCAGCCATGGCCCACGGTCAGCCCGAGCCCGCTTTTGTCGCTGACGTGGCATGCTTGAAACGCCAACGTCCCTGGCGTTCTTGGCCTGGATTAAGTAATGCGCGCGGGATCGCGGGGGTTGGACCCAGCCCACTCGCAGCCCTAGCGAAGAACTGACGGCGACCCCTCCCTCTTCTTCACCAAATCCCTCCCAAATCTTTTATTTTGACCATCAAGACGAGTAGATCGGAGCATCCCCGAGTTGCTTGAGGTATTCTTTTCTCAATCCTCCATTTATTTTCATTCAAGATTGTCTATTGTAGATGCATTTTTTTCAAACATGGTGGAACCCTAAGATGAGTTGTTAGTGATTTGTTTGATGAATATTTTGTTTAGAAAGAAGACATGTACTCCTTGTGTTGAAGTATTCTTAGTGAACTTGTGTAGTATTGGATTTATAGATAGACCATTTTTTGGATTAGGTTGAACCTATTATTTGTTCATAATTAGTTGTAATAGATTCTTTGGGACAAAATTGGTTGAAAAGAATTGGTGTTGGTAATGTGGTTCGTGATTTGTAGTTGTTTCTCACACGATTTTGTATACGATGTGGTCATAGTTTTAAGCATATATCATAACAAATCCATTCACCTTATTTTGTAGGATGTTTGAGACGGATAAATATCCGGGCCTTGATGATTATTATGAGGCGAAGCATCGTGCTGTGCTAGTGGAAAGAGGGAAGGTAATGAGAGCATCTCTAGCAGACCCCGCAAATCTCGCAAACCCGCATAAGTCCGGCGAGTATACGGGCTCGGCCCAATTTTCTAGCCAGAACAGAGCTCGTATACTCGTCCGGCCCATAAACAATTTTACCGCGGCCTGCAAACCGCCCAGCACAAGTTGTATATCTACGGGTTTGCGGGGGGGATACGGGTCGAAACCCTATCTGAGGGAGTCCCGGATTAGGGGGTGTCCGGATAGCCGAACTATAACCTTTGGCCGGACTCCTGGACTATGAAGATACAAGATTGAAGACTTCGTCCCGTGTCCGGATGGGACTTTTCTTGGCGTGGAAGGCAAGCTTGGCGATACGGATATGTAGATCTCCTCCTATTGTAACCGACTCTGTGTAACCCTAGCCCTCTCCAGTGTCTATATAAACCGGAGGGTTTTAGTCCGTAGGACGAACAACAATCATACCATAGGCTAGCTTCTAGGGTTTAGCCTCTCTGATCTCGTGGTAGATCTACTCTTGTACTACCCATATCATCAATATTAATCAAGCAGGACTAGGGTTTTATCTCCATCGAGAGGGCCCGAAGATGGGTAAAAACATCGTGTCCCTTGTCTCCTGTTACCATCCGCCTAGACGCACAGTTCGGAACCCCCTACCCGAGATCCGCCGGTTTTAACACCAACACTATCCCTCCACCGACGTGTTCCACCGCGATTCCCCACTGCCCTCTCGCATTTCTCGCTGCCGGCGAGCCCGCATCCGCCTCGAAACACCATGTGGAGCTTCGGTCGCGGCTCCGGCGGTCGCCACGACCCCTAGCGCGAGCGTCGTGTTCGCTCGGACGGCGCGAGCAAGCGAGGGGCCAAGAAGTGGATGAACCGGGCCCTCTCGCCATCGTCGAGGTTCCTCTGTTGCGAGACGGAGGAGTACGACCGTCAGCAGGCCGCGGGGTCCGCCGCCGGGGGCTCCTCCATCGCGGGCTCCTCCGCCGCGGGCTCGAGATCTGCCGCGTGGCTCACCCACGCAGCGAGCTCTTCGTCTTCCAACGCGAGGCTTCTCCAAGTGAAGAGGGAATGGTCGGAGGAGCCGGAGGAGCCGCAGGAGCCCGAGGAGATCGTGCACCGCGGAGTGTCGGGCCCGAGGACTTTGTCGCCGATGTCGACGTGTTCGCGGCTGCCATTGCCGAATGCAGCTTGCGCAAAGAGGCGGAGCACCAACGCCACCATGGGGAGCTCGAAGACCTCATGTTCCAGCAGGCGGTCGCGGCGAACCTTGGCGCCAAGGAGAAGGACGACGAGTGGCAGCGCATCCGCGAGAAGCAGAAGAAGAAGTACATCAACCTCGGCAACTCCGACGAGGAGGATTGAGCTCCTCCACCACGTCGTCCATGGTCGCGAGCTCGCCGTCGTGATATCCCCCCTACTACTAGTAGTGAATGTAGTATGTAATATGAACTAGTGTTTGTAACGAATTAGTGTTTTATCATGTTGTATATGTAGTATGTGATGAACTACTATGGTTGCAATTTGTCCCGCAATTTTTTTTTTCAAATTATGCAGTTTCATATGCGGTTTTTGTTCTACCGCGCATGTTTTCGACCCGCAAATGAGATCTTCGTCGACCTGTAAACGGCTTATGCGGGTCGGGGTTTTGCGGGGTCTGCTAGAGATGATCTTATGTATCTACATTGTTTGATTATCATATTTTTTGTAGTTTAGAGAACTATCTAAGTTGTGTGTGTGTTTTTTGTAGGTTCCTCCAATACTTCGGTTGAGAGGCCACAACCCACGTGAGTCTCTGAAGTATGACCATCGCTACGAGCCTTATTTTAGAAAAATGGATCTTCTGCAGTTTGTGCTCAACTTTAAAGGCACACCACCATGGCCGAACTCGACGGCCATTACCGCCCTTACAGACCGTTGGAGGCCTAAGACGCACACTTTTCACCTTGCTCGTGATGAGATGACCGCCACTTTGGAGGATATTGCGATGATCTCTGGGCTTCCGATCGAGGGCACGGCTCTTACCGAGAAGGTGAAGTCTGAGGGGTGGCAATAACAGGTTGCATGACTGGTTGGTGTTGAACCTCCCCCATGGATTCATGAAACAAAGAAGGATCCTAAGCCATCCGGTGTTTTGTTCTCATGGCTACAAGAACATATTTACGAGTGCCTAACAAATGCCAGTCCGACCGTTGTGGAGAGGTATGTCAGGGCTTACTTATGGAATCTTTTGACCCAAGTGGTGTTTCCTGACAGCACGAGAGACACGGCCTCGCGGATGTTCTTGGACCCTCTTCATAACTGGGATGTTAAGTGGAGTTGGGGGTCGACGGCACTAGCCTTCTTGTACCGTTAGGTAATGCTTACTATGATGCATTCTCATTATATGAAAGAGTTTTTTTGCATGCGATCATTTAACATGTGTACAAATGTGCAGCTGGATGGAGCATGTATGAGGAGTAAGCTGAAATCTTGTCTTGGTGGTTTCATTTGTGCCCTACAGATTTGGATGTGGGAGCGTATCCCTATGGGTCTTAACATCACCATTGCTCCGAAAGAACCTTGGGAGTGGCCTTATGCCGGGGATGAGGAGCGATACCCAACTATCGCATACACGTGGGCTAATGTCCAAGTGTCGAGTATCGCAGCCATGGGGTGGTACAAGGCATACATAAGCGAGCTTGACATGCTTAGTTACAATCAGGTAATTATCAAATGCTTAGCATGACATGATGTAGGTTAATTGGATGCCGTACATGGTAATTATCAAATGCTACATGACATGATGTAGCATACATAAGAGAGCTTGACATGCTTAGCTTGACATGATGTAGGTTAGTTGGAGGCCATCATGGTACTTAGGCAATTTCCTTTGAGCAATATGTGCCTTCATGCCATGATATGCTTTTTTGTGGTCGAGTGGCATCTTCCACATCATTTTTCGAAGCAATTTGGAGTACAACAACGCACCCCGCCGGAGTACGTTGAGAGAAGTCCTTTTGTTGTGTGTCGTTTCATTGCAACCACCGCATTGGTTCCTATCACGTGGCTCCATGAAATGTCCACTACCAAACTCTCTGGTGCTCATGAGTTCATCCATATCATTCATGTACCGCTTTGATCTCCTTCTACCATTGGGTTGTACCATCATCCCCGGATCGGGCCTAATGTTAGGACTGTGATACTGTGGCCACTACGATGCGTCTAGAAAAGGGTGGAATCTAGACGCCCATGTTAACTTATGAGTTTGCAAGTTGAATTCATGCAACCTCACAATTACTCCATCAGAGACGGGCAAATTCCTGGTGCGGGCCGATGTCATCATGTGTGAGCATGGCTAGTGGTACTTACTAGGCCGCTCACAAGTGCAATGTCTTGTCCGAAGAGCCATCTTAAATGAGCGACCACCATATGATTGTCCATCTATGTTTGTCCCACTTGGCTCATCCACTTGGTATTTCATTTCAACATTATTGAAACAAGTGACTCACTGGATGGCTGACTTGTCTCTCTGAAACTCCAGCCACTCGGCAACCTTCCTCGGATAAATTTCATTGGGAGGCTTCTCACTATCAGCAATCAACTTCTTGATTTCATCGGAGTGCTTTAGAAAATACTCATTTAGCTTGTAAAAGGTATATTCCGCCATTGTCGTCACCGGCAACTAACGGGCACCCTTCAAGACAAAGTTAAAGCACTCAACAAGATTGCTTGTCATGTCACCATATCTCATGCCTCCTTCGTCACATGCCCGTGACCACTTGTGTCTCTCATCAATATTCCTTTCTAAGAAATCTTTCCCACTTTCGTCTGCCTTCTCATAGATTTTGTTCAAGCGTCTCGTGAATAACTAAACGGAGAAGGCTACACATGAGGAGTTAAGATCCTTGCAAAGATCCTTGTTCTTAAAAGCCTGTGAAAGTTTGCAACGAAGTGCCTCATACACCACCGATGGTGAAGCCTCGGATGCCCTGGAATGTGAATATCCACGGCCTTCAATATGCCTTGGTGCCGATCGGATATGGTGCATATCTCCCTATTCAGAGGAATGACTGTGCTCCTAATAAGTCTCATGAACCATTCCCGGTTGTCTTGGTTCTCCACGGAGACCAAAGCAAATGCCAGAGGCAACACCTAATCATTAGCATCATGTGCCATTTTTGTCATGAGTGTGCCCTTGTATTTTCCTGTCAAGAATGTCCCATCTATAGACAGAACCGGACGACAATGCTTAAAAGCTGCAATGCATGGTCCAAACGCCCAAAAGGCACGACGGAACACTACTTCAATATCTTGGATATAGTGGTACATTCCTGGGTTTCTATATGACATCGCTCCCAGCAACCTGGGTAGCATGTTGTATGCTTCTTCCCATCCACCGTACAACATTCCGAGAGTGACTTGCTTGGCCTTCCATGTCTTCCCGTACTTGACCTTATATCCAAACTTATCTTCAAACCAACTTATCAACAACTTCACTTTAATGGTTGGATCATCGACTATATGTTGCTGGTATTTATAACCAATGAATTCCGAGGTTAGCTGACAGTGTGTCTTTCGTGCTTCTACGGCTGATAGTGTACATTGGTGAGTGGCTTTGCAACTAGTTATCCTCCACCAACCATCTTTCGTGAGCCTTCCATTGACTTTCCATTTGCATCTTTCTACCTCGCATTTCATGGTGTATTGTGATGTCTACTACACAACCTTCTTCTTGTAGACGTTGTTGGGCCTGCAAGTGCACAGGTTTGTAGGACAGTAGCAAATTTCCCTCAAGTGGATGACCTAAGGTTTATCAATCCGTAGGAGGCGTAGGATGAAGATGTGCTCTCTCAAAAAACCCTGCAACCAAATAACAAATAGTCTCTTGTGTCCCCAACACACCCAATACAATGGTAAATTGTATAGGTGCACTAGTTCGGCGAAGAAATGGTGATACAAGTGCAATATGGATGGTAGATAACGGTATTTGTAATCTGAAAATATAAAAACAGCAAGGTAACTAATGATAAAAGTGAGCGTAAACGGTATTGCAATGGTAGGAAACAAGGCCTAGGGTTCATACTTTCACTAGTGCAAGTTCTCTCAACAATAATAACATAGATAGATCATATAACAATCCCTCAACATGCAACAAAGAGTCACTCCAAAGCCACTAATAGCGGAGAACAAACGAAGAGATTATGGTAGGGTACGAAACCACCTCAAAGTTATTCTTTCGAATCGATCTATTAAAGAGTTCGTACTAGAATAACACCCTAAGACACAAATAAACCAAAACCCTAATGTCACTAGATACTCCATTGTCACCTCAAGTATCCGTGGGCATGATTATACGATATGCATCACACAATCTAAGATTCATCTATTCAACCAACATAAAGTACTTCAAAGAGTGTCCCAAAGTTTCTACCGGAGAGTCAAGAATGTGTGCCAACCCCTATGCATAGGTTCATGGGCGGAACCCGCAAGTTGGTCACCAAAACATACATCAAGAGGCACATGATATCCCATTGTCACCACAGATAAGCACGGCAAGACATACATCAAGTGTTCTCATAAAAGACTCAATCCGATAAGATAACTTCAAAGGGAAAACTCAATTCATCACAAGAGAGTAGAGGGGGGAGAAACATCATAAGATCCTGCTACAATAGCAAAGCTTGGGATACATCAAGATCGTGCCATAGAGGGAACACGAGAGAGAACACGAGAGAGAGAGAGAGAGAGAGAGAGAGAGAGAGAGAGAGAGATCAAACACATAGCTACTGGTACATACCCTCAGCCTCGAGGGTGAACTACTCCCTCCTCGTCATGGAGAGCGCCGGGATGATGAAGATGGCCACCGGTGAAGGATCCCCCCTCCGGCAGGGTGCCGGAACGGGCTCCCGAGAGGTTTTTGGTGGCTACAAAGGCTTGCAGCGGCGGAACTCCCGATCTATCTTCTCCGTGGATGTTTTTAGGGTACATGGGACTATATAGGTGAA
>NC_041385.1:523473352-523484133 GCF_002162155.2 Triticum dicoccoides
GGGGGGGCGCCCCCTTTCTCCTGGGCTCCTCGAGGATCTTCTGACTTGATCTCCAAGCCTCTAGGATGATATTCTTCCAAAAAATCACGATGCCGAAGGTTTCATTCCGTTTGGACTCCGTTTGATATTCCTTTTCTTCGAAATACTGAAACAGGCAATAAAACAGCAATATGGGCTGGGCCTCCAGTTAATAGGTTAGTCCCAAAAGTAATATAAAAGTGTATATTAAAGCCCATAATCATTCAAAACAGGTAATATAATAGCATGGAACAATCAAAAATTATAGATACGTTGGAGACGTTTCAAGCATCCCCAAGCTTAATTCCTGCTCGTCCTCGAGTAGGTAAATGATAAAAACAGAATTTTTGATGTGGAATGCTACCTAGCATGATTCTCAATGTAATTTTCTTTAATGTGGCATGAATTGTTAGATCCAAATGATTCAATATAAAAGCTTACAAAACATAAAAATAATAATGCTTCAAAGCATACTAACAAATAATCATGTCCTATCAAAATAGCATAGCCAAAGAAAGCTTATCCCTACAAAATCATATAGTTAGGCCATGCTTCATTTTCATTACACAAAATACTCCCATCATGTACAACCCCGATGACGAGCCGAGCAATTGTTTCATACTTTTTAACACGCTTCAGCTTTTTCAACTCTTACGCAATACATGAGCACAAGCCATGGACATAGCACTATGGTGGTGAATGGTGGTGGTTGTAAGGACAAAAAGTGGGAGAAGATAGTCTCACATCAACTAGGTGTATCAACGGGCTATGGAGATGCCCATCAATAGATATCAATGTGAGTGAGTAGGGATTGTCATGCAACGGATGCACTAGAGCTATAAATATATGAAATCTCAACAAAAGAGACTAAGTGGGTGTGCATCCAACTTGCTTGCTCACGAATACCTAGGGCACTTTGAGGAAGCCCATCATTAGAATATACAAGCCAAGTTCCATAATGAAAAATTCCCACTAGTATATGAAAGTGACAACATATGAGTCTCTCTATCATGAAGATCATGGTGCTACTTTGAAGCACAAGTGTGAAAAATAGGTAGTAGCATTATCCCTTCTCTCTTTTTCTCTCATTTTTTTTCTTTTTCTTCTTTCTTTTTCTTTCTTTTTTTCCTTTTTTTTCTTTTCTCTTTTTGGTGGGCTTCTTTGGCCTCTTTTATTTTTATAAAGTTCGAAGTCTCATCCTGACTTGTGGGGGAATCATAGTCTTCATCATTCTCTCCTCACTGGGATAATGCTCTAATAATGAAGATCATCACACTTATATGGATTTACAACTCAAGAATTACAACTCAAAGCTAGAACAAGATATGCCTCTATATGAATGCCTCCGACGGTGTACCGGGATATGCAATGAATCAAGAGCGACATGTATGAAAATTATGAAGGTGGCCTTGCCACAAATACGATGTCAACTACATGATCATGAAAAAAGCAATATGACAATGATGATGCGTGTCATAATAATGGAACGGTGGAAAGTTGCATGGCAATATATCTCGAAAAGGCTATGGAAATGCCATAATAGGTAGGTATGGTGGCTGTTTTGAGGAAGGTAAATAATGGGTTCAATACCGGCGGAAGTTGCGCGGTAATAAGAGAGGCTAGCAAAGTGGAAGGATGAGTGTGCGTATATCCGTGGACTCACATTAGTCATAAAGAACTCATATACTTATTGCAAAAGTCTACTTAGCCCTTGAAGCAAAGTACTACTATGCATGCCCCAAGAGGGATAGATTGGTAGGAAAAGACCATCGCTCGTCCCTGACTACCACTCACAAGGAAGACAATCAAAAGAGCGCCTCATGCAACAGATTTGTCACACAACTTTTACCATACGTGCATGCTATGGGACTTGCCAACTTCAACAAAAGTATTTCTCAGTTTCATAATTACCCACTAGCATGACTCTAACATTACTACCTTTATATCTCAAAACAATTATCAAGCAACATATTGATCATAGCATCCAATTCACTTCCTATGATAGTTTCCATTCAAATTACCATGCTGTTTAAGACTCTCAAAATAATATAAGTGAAGAATGAGAGTTCACTAATTTCTACAAAATAAAACCACCACCGTGCTCTAAAAAGGTATAAGTGAAGTACTAGAGCAAACGACAAACTACTCCGAAAGATATAAGTGAAGATCAATGAGTAGCTAAATGATTATGCAACTATGCGAAGACTCTCTCTCAATAAAGAATTTCAGATCTTGGTATTTTATTCAAGCAGCAAGAAAAATAAAATAAAATTACATTGCAAGGATAGCACAACTCATGTCAAGAAGCAAAAACTTAGGCTCAACCGATACTAACCGATAGTTGTTGAAGAAGAAAGGTGGGATGCCTACCGGGGCATCCCCAAGCTTAGATGCTTGAGACTTCTTGAAATATTATCTTGGGGTGCCTTGGTAATCCCCAATCTTGAACTTTTATGTCTCCTTAATTCCTATCATATCATGGTTTCTCTTCTTTTCAAAAGCTTCATCCACACCAAACTCAACAAGAACTCGTGAGATAGGTTAGTATAAACCAATGCAAAACCATATCATCTTCTACTGTAACAAATCACTAACATTATTATTCAACATTGAATACTAAATGTTTTGCATATTTAATACTCCTATCCTCAAATAGAATAATTAAACAAGCAAACAGATGCAAACATGCAAACATAACAGCAATCTGCCAAAACAGTACAGTCTGTAAAGAATGCAAGAGTGAAAATACTTCCCTGACTCCAAAAATTATGAACTAAAATTCCCACTGTAATAAATTTATCAGAGCTTAATATGCAAATAGATTCAACATTATACTATTCTCTGACTTTTCTAGGGAATTTTTGCAACAGCGGTAAACTTTCTGTTTTCAAACAGCAACATGTATACTAGCAAAATAAGCATGGCAAAGGCTATCCTTGACATTTTTATTGAAAATAAAGATGCAAAACATTATTATAACTAACATCAAGCAAAAAATAGAAAAATAAAATGACGCTCCAAGCAAAACACATATCATGTGGCGAATAAAAATATATCTCCAAGTAAAGTTACCGATGAACGAAGACGAAAGAGGGGATGCCATCCGGGGCATCCCCAAGCTTAGTTGCCTGGTTGTCCTTGAATAGTACCTTGGGGTGCCTTAGGCATCCCCAAGCTTAGGCTCTTTCCACTCCTTATTCCATAGTCCATCGAATCTTTACCCCAAAACCTGAAAACTTCAACCACACAAAACTCGAAACAAAACTCGTAAGCTCCGTTAGTATAAGAAAATAAAACCACTTTAAGGTACTGTAATGAACTCATTCTTTGTTCATATTGGTGTAATACCTACTGTATTCTAACTTCTCTATTGTTCATACCACTTAATACTAGCCATAGATGCATCAAAATAAGAGAACAACACAATGAAAACAGAATCTGTCAAAAACAGAACAATCTGTAGTAATCTGTATCAAACGTATACCTCTAGAACCCCAGAAATTATGAAATAAATTTCTGGACCTGAGGAATTTGTCTACTAATCATCTTAAAAAATAAATAGCCTAAAATCACTCTCCAATAAAAAATGGCAGCTAACCTCGTGAGCGCTAAAGTTTCTGTTTCCTACAGCAAGATCACATAAACTTCACCCAAGTCTTCCCAAAGGTTCTACTTGGCACTTTATTGAAACAAGAGCTATAAAACATGATTAATACAGTAGCATAATCATGTGGACACACAAAAACAGTAAGGATAAATATTGGGTTGTCTCCCAATAAGCGCTTTTCTTTAATGCCTTTTTAGCTAGGCATGATGATGGCAATGATGCTCACATAAAAGATAAGAATTGAAACATAAAGGAAGCATCATGAAGCATATGACTAGCACATTTAAGTCTAACCCACTTCCTATGCACAGGGATTTTGTGAGCAAACAACTTATGGGAACAATAATCAACTAGCATAGGAAGGTAAAATAAGCATAACTTCAACATTTTAAGCACATAGAGAGGAAACTTGACATTATTGCAACTCCTACAAGCATATGTTCCTCCCTCATAATAATTTTCAGTAGCATCATGAATGAATTAAACAATATAACCAGCACCTAAAGCATTCTTTTCATGATCTACTAGCATAGAAATTTTATTACTCTCCACATAAGCAAATTTATTCTCATGAATAGTAGTGGGAGCATCATAAAAGATTTGAACACTAAAAATTGTTTCCACATTAAAAGAGTAATGTTCAGAAAAAGGGTAATCATAATCATGACAAGTTTTGTAAATATAATCATCACTACTTTTTACACCATAAGTTTCATCACAATAATCATCATAAGTAACAACTTCGTTCTCATCATAATCGATTGAAACCTCTCCCAAGATAGTAGAATCATCACTAAATAAAGTTGACACTCTTCCAAATCCACTTTCATATTCATCACAATAAGATTCAATATCCTCCAAAATAGTGGGATCAATACTACCTAAAGTTGACACTCTTCCAAACCCACCTTCATCAAACATAGATTCCCCAAGCTTGTGATTTTGCATAACATTAGCATCATGGATATTCAAGGAATTCATACTAACAACATTGCAATCATGCTCATCACACAAAGATCTAGTACCAAACATTTTAATGCATTCTTATTCTAGCACTTGAGCACAATTTTTCTTTCCATCAAACTCACGAAAGATATTAAAAAGACAAAGCGTATGAGACAAACTTAACTTCATTTTTTTGTAGTTTTCTTTTATAAACTAAACTAGTGATAAAACAAGAAACAAAAAGATTCGATTGCAAGATCTAAAGATATACCTTCAAGCACTCACCTCCCCGGCAATGGCGCCAGAAAAGAGCTTGATGTCTACTACACAACCTTCTTCTTGTAGACGTTGTTGGGCCTGCAAGTGCACAGGTTTGTAGGACAGTAGCAAATTTCCCTCAAGTGGATGACCTAAGGTTTATCAATCCGTAGGAGGCGTAGGATGAAGATGTGCTCTCTCAAAAAACCCTGCAACCAAATAACAAATAGTCTCTTGTGTCCCCAACACACCCAATACAATGGTAAATTGTATAGGTGCACTAGTTCGGCGAAGAGATGGTGATACAAGTGCAATATGGATGGTACATAAAGGTATTTGTAATCTGAAAATATAAAAACAGCAAGGTAACTAATGATAAAAGTGAGCGTAAACGGTATTGCAATGGTAGGAAACAAGGCCTAGGGTTCATACTTTCACTAGTGCAAGTTCTCTCAACAATAATAACATAGATAGATCATATAACAATCCCTCAACATGCAACAAAGAGTCACTCCAAAGCCACTAATAGCGGAGAACAAACGAAGAGATTATGGTAGGGTACGAAACCACCTCAAAGTTATTCTTTCGAATCGATCTATTAAAGAGTTCGTACTAGAATAACACCCTAAGACACAAATAAACCAAAACCCTAATGTCACTAGATACTCCATTGTCACCTCAAGTATCCGTGGGCATGATTATACGATATGCATCACACAATCTAAGATTCATCTATTCAACCAACATAAAGTACTTCAAAGAGTGTCCCAAAGTTTCTACCGGAGAGTCAAGAATGTGTGCCAACCCCTATGCATAGGTTCATGGGCGGAACCCGCAAGTTGGTCACCAAAACATACATCAAGAGGCACATGATATCCCATTGTCACCACAGATAAGCACGGCAAGACATACATCAAGTGTTCTCATAAAAGACTCAATCCGATAAGATAACTTCAAAGGGAAAACTCAATTCATCACAAGAGAGTAGAGGGGGGAGAAACATCATAAGATCCTGCTATAATAGAAAAGCTTGGGATACATCAAGATCGTGCCATAGAGGGAACACGAGAGAGAACACGAGAGAGAGAGAGAGAGAGATCAAACACATAGCTACTGGTACATACCCTCAGCCTCGAGGGTGAACTACTCCCTCCTCATCATGGAGAGCGCCGGGATGATGAAGATGGCCACCGGTGAAGGATCCCCCCTCCGGCAGGGTGCCGGAACAGGCACCCGAGAGGTTTTTGGTGGCTACAAAGGCTTGCAGCGGCGGAACTCCCGATCTATCTTCTCCGTGGATGTTTTTAGGGTACGTGGGACTATATAGGCGAACGAAGTCGGTCGGGGGGGTGCTCGAGGGGCCCACGAGACAGGGGGGCACGCCCAGTAGGGGGGGGGGCGCCCCCTTTCTCCTGGGCTCCTCGAGGATCTTCTGACTTGATCTCCAAGCCTCTAGGATGATATTCTTCCAAAAAATCACGATGCCGAAGGTTTCATTCCGTTTGGACTCCGTTTGATATTCCTTTTCTTCGAAATACTGAAACAGGCAATAAAACAGCAATATGGGCTGGGCCTCCAGTTAATAGGTTAGTCCCAAAAGTAATATAAAAGTGTATATTAAAGCCCATAATCATTCAAAACAGGTAATATAATAGCATGGAACAATAAAAAATTATAGATACGTTGGAGACGTATCAAGCATCCCCAAGCTTAATTCCTGCTCGTCCTCGAGTAGGTAAATGATAAAAACAGAATTTTTGATGTGGAATGCTACCTAGCATGATTCTCAATGTAATTTTCTTTAATGTGGCATGAATTGTTAGATCCAAATGATTCAATATAAAAGCTTACAAAACATAAAAATAATAATGCTTCAAAGCATACTAACAAATAATCATGTCCTATCAAAATAGCATAGCCAAAGAAAGCTTATCCCTACAAAATCATATAGTTAGGCCATGCTTCATTTTCATTACACAAAATACTCCCATCATGTACAACCCCGATGACGAGCCGAGCAATTGTTTCATACTTTTTAACACGCTTCAGCTTTTTCAACTCTTACGCAATACATGAGCACAAGCCATGGACATAGCACTATGGTGGTGAATGGTGGTGGTTGTAAGGACAAAAAGTGGGAGAAGATAGTCTCACATGAACTAGGCGTATCAATGGGCTATGGAGATGCCCATCAATAGATATCAATGTGAGTGAGTAGGGATTGCCATGCAACGGATGCACTAGAGCTATAAATATATGAAATCTCAACAAAAGAGACTAAGTGGGTGTGCAACCCTGCAACCAAATAACAAAGAGTCTCTTGTGTCCCCAACACACCCAATACAATGGTAAATTGTATAGGTGCACTAGTTCGGCGAAGAGATGGTGATACAAGTGCAATATGGATGGTAGATAAAGGTATTTGTAATCTAAAAATATAAAAACAGCAAGGTAACTAATGATAAAAGTGAGCGTAAACGCTATTGCAATGGTAGGAAACAAGGCCTAAGGTTCATACTTTCACTAGTGCAAGTTCTCTCAACAATAATAACATAGATAGATCATATAACAATCCCTCAACTCGCAACAAAGAGTCACTCCAAAGCCACTAATAGCGGAGAACAAACGAAGAGATTATGGTAGGGTACAAAACCACCTCAAAGTTATTCTTTCGGATCGATCTATTAAAGAGTTCGTACTAGAATAACACCTTAAGACACAAATCAACCAAAACCCTAATGCCACCTAGATACTCCATTGTCACCTCAAGTATCCGTGGGCATGATATACGATATGCATCACACAATCTCAGATTCATCTATTCAACCAACACAAAGTACTTCAAAAAGTGTCCCAAAGTTTCTACCGGAGAGTCAAGAACGTGTGCCAACCCTTATGCATAGGTTCATGGGCGGAACCCGCAAGTTGGTCACCAAAACATACATCAAGAGGCACATGATATCCCATTGTCACCACAGATAAGCACGGCAAGACATACATCAAGTGTTCTCATAAAATACTCAATCCGATAAGATAACTTCAAAGGGAAAACTCAATTCATCACAAGAGAGTAGAGGGGGGAGAAACATCATATGATCCAACTACAATAGCAAAGCTCGGGATACATCAAGATCGTGCCATAGAGGGAACACGAGAGAGAACACGAGAGAGAGAGATCAAACACATAGCTACTGGTACATACCCTCAGCCTCGAGGGTGAACTACTCCCTCCTCGTCATGGAGAGCGCCGGGATGATGAAGATGGCCACCGGTGAAGGATCCCCCTCCCGGCAGGGTGCCAGAACGGGCTCCCGAGAGGTTTTTGGTGGCTACAGAGGCTTGCGGCGGTGGAACTCCCGATCTATCTTCTCCGTGGGTGTTTTTAGGGTACGTGGGACTATATAGGCAAAAGAAGTCGGTCGGGGGGTGCTCAAGGGGCCCACGAGACAGGGGGGGCGCGCGCAGTAGGGGGGCGCCCCCTATCGCCTGGGCGCCTCGAGGATCTTCTGACTTGATCTCCAAGCCTCCAGGATGATATTCTTCCAAAAATCACGATGCCGAAGGTTTCATTCCGTTTGGACTCCGTTTGATATTCCTTTTCTTCGAAATACTGAAACAGGCAATAAAACAGCAATATGGGTTGGGCCTCCGGTTAATAGGTTAGTCCCAAAAGTAATATAAAAGTGTATAATAAATCCATAATCATTCAAAACAGGTAATATAATAGCATGGAACAATCAGAAATTATAGATACGTTGGAGACGTATCATATTGCTTGTTGCAGTCCGAGTGAACAACTATGAAAGGTTTGTGGTGTTTGACATCATACTCACGCAACCACATCCTGAATTCTAGCATGTGCTCGAACATCAAACCTTTCCTTATGTACGACATCGAAATCTCGTCGGGTGTACTACTTGGGAACTGTCTAGCCTCAATTGTCTTGCTCATGCCACCATCGACTATAGCCTTATCTGCAAGGCTAACATCACAAAACAAGGGAACTTTGTGATCCCTACCGGTGATTTTTGTGTACCACTCAGCTTCTTTCTCAGTCAAGCCATCTTCGCCCAACTCATCCATCGAGCCTTCATCATCCGAGTCATCCACACAAGCACGCTGATAGATAATGTTAGGATCCATGTCCTTACGCCTTACTTCAGCCTCTATGTCACCAACAATGTTGTGATGCCTCTCATACTCTTCGTCGGAGTCATGACCATCATCATTGATAGGTGCACTACATCCGAACTCATATTGCGGAGACTCATTGGCTTCCACTTCAACTTTATGCTCAACAATAGGCGACACACTACTAATCGGTCTCACATCATCTACTAAGGTTTGGTTCAACTCAACATGAAAGAGAGGAGCCTTGACCACCTTAGTTGCAAAGACTTCGAGTGACTTGACTTCCGAGGATGCAACAACCTCCTTATATGCAACCCAATGCAAATATTTGATAGACATTGTCTTCATTCGACACTTGTGTGCCGACCCAACATCATATCTTCCTACTAATTCAACTTGGTCACTTGCATCCACCCACTTTAATCTTATCGTGTTTCTTCCACAACCTCTTCATAACTAGGAGTCTCAAGAAATATCAACACTTCCTCATACTTGTCAACAATATCCACATTCATGAATGCCTCTTTGTCAACGTAATGAATATTCACAATCTTGTCCATCTAAAAAAGGGGAACATAAGTATAAGAAATGTACAATGTGAAATATACCACATTGCTAACAAAACCACCAACCCTAACCCTAAATCTTAACATTAGGCATAACCCCAACCCTAAATCTTAACATTAGGCATAACCCAAACAATAAGGTATGCCCACCAACATCACAATGCAACACTATTGGAACAACAATACTCAAGAACATAACATTATAGATCCATGTTCAAAACTAGGGTTAGGAACCACAAGAACAAAACAATCCAAATGGACAAATTCAACCAATAAAAAATTGTGTGATGAAGGAGGTTACCTCAACGAACGGAAATGACACCGGGATCCACCGATCAACCCAAACGATTTGCAAGGATTTAAGGCGGGCTAAGTGAGGGACACAAAGGAAAAAAAAGGCAAGAGCTCGGGATAGGCCAATGGGGGAGAAAAAGTGTGTGGTGAGTGGTGGGTGAAAGCCCCATGACCACCTAAAATATCTCCACCAGAAACGCCATAGATGTTGGCGTTTGCAGAAACGCTAGCTGCCTCGGCGTTTCCGGCCCGCCACGTCAGCAAGCAACGCGTTCTCGGCCTGGCAGTGGGCCAGGGAAGAAACGTCACCTAGGTCAGCATTTTAGTGTTGATCAGAAACGCCGCGGGCTCTGGCATTTCTTAAAGGTTCAAATCGTGAAATACTTTCATGTCGGGTTCAGTTTGCGACAAAAAACGCTAACAAGGTCAGAACAGTGATTTCAGCCGAACCTTCCGCCACCGCCGGAGCGGTTAGGGATAGAAGGGAAGCCGGCGGATTGGTCATAGCTGGGAAGGGACCGCTCCGCCTCGCTACTTGCTTTCCAGAGAGAGCGAAAGTTAGAGCAACTCTAACGTGACGACACGTTTCGTCCGCGTGCGTCCGTTTGGGTCGGCGCAGACAGAAAAGTCGGCCCAACGCGCCGACCCAAATGGACGAGAGTCTGCTTTTCGTCTGCCTGCCGACCCATTCCCGGCCCATTTTTGAGTTGGAATTGTATCGGCGCGGATACGCGACGGACGCGCGCGCGCCCACCTACTCCTCCCCCTGGCCCGCTGGTCAGTGGCACATTGGCCATCCTCTCCCATTACAACACCAAGCCCTGGTCTGCCTCCTTCGCCGTCGCCGCTGCCGCCCACGCCGCCCATTTCTCTGGTGGCTCTGCCAGCTGCCGGCGCTGCAACATCCTCTTTGCAACGCTGCCACCTCCCACGCCGCCTGCCACCGCCATCTTGCCATCGGG
>NC_041385.1:523484518-523496945 GCF_002162155.2 Triticum dicoccoides
ACAGCCGTGACCGCGACCAAGAAGCTGCCTCGCCTTCCCGTCCAGATCCTCACCAGCACGCTCGTCGCCAGGGCAGCTAGCTGGTCCGAGGGCGGCGCGACTCCCTTTGCCGGCCGTCTCCTTCCTCGACGCCTGCAAGTTATTCGACAGTTTGCCAAGGTACAAAATGGACTCTGCCGACGAGTTCTTTTTTCAAAATTTCCTTTGCGACTCCGACGGTTCCTCGTCGATGATGAGTAGGAGATCTTGGCTGCCGTGTTGGTCCATCACCACCTCAATAGCCAGCGCCTGTCATGCCGTGGCTTCATTCCGGAGCACCTTCCGGCGTTGAATCGCAACCGAGAGAGCGGGCATTTCCTTCTTTGGAAGCACTACTTTGGCACAACATGATCGTAGAAAATGAGCGTCGAGAACGTCTCTATGATCAAGGGTTTCAGTTTTCGGGTGAGAATGTTGTGCCTGAGCATGGAGGAGCAGCAACGTTTGAATAGTTCAACCAATTTCATCATAACTCACATGCAACTGCAAAATGATTTGGTTGAGCATATGTGTGCTCATGTTGGCAACCAATAGATGTATCTTTTTATTCGGCCTGCAAAATTATGTGAGACATTTTTACTTTTATTCGGCTTGTAAAACTATTCTATTTTATTCGGGTGAAACTATGCTATTTATTTGGTTGTGGACTATATATTTGCTTGTGAAATAATGAAACAGTTGTGTGTGAAATAATGAAAATATCGTGTTATTTGTTAAAAAAGGCGATCAGTCGGCCACGCCGGCACATATGGGTCGGCGCGTTGGACGCATTGCCGGCCCAAATCTCAAACAAGTCGGGCAGCCGACCTAAGCGAAAAAAAAACGGATAAAAGAGCCGTACATGTGGGTCGGCGCGTCGGAGTTGGTGTTACACGATCCGTTTTCTCTACGAATGCAGTTGTACACGCTGACGCAACAACCACGAAGAAAACAACTTGAACCGGATTCAGCCCGGTGATGTAACGTACCTAGACAAAACTTGCCGTCGTAAATCATCCCGAAAGCGTGAGATAACTTACATGCTTGCTCATGTTAAACTGAAGCGTGCAACCACCGTGTAATCTGGGACTGAATTTTGATGGCCTCCCCGCATGACGTGGTAGGAGCCTATCGGATTCCGTTTCACGGACGCGTCGCCACCACCACTATTCACAGTCCGTCTGCTCCAATGTCAGCCAACGAGGCGACGACAGCTCAACCACGGTAGTGCAGTGCCGAATCTATCATCTGCAGTTTATGTCACTCAACCAGCAATTTGCATTTCCTTTATTCGTCTTGTTTTTAGAACAAATCGGGAGAGCTTTTCTTTTCTCGTTGTGTCCACAGCTCTAAGAGGACCAGCCAAACTAGCAAGTGAATGCTCGTCGGGTCGCTGGCTCGCCGCAAATGTGGCTGAATTTCGTGTTTTGACCCTTTTTGCAAACAAAATTAAGATCTGACCCTGTTCGAAAAAATTTCGGGATTTGACCCTTTTGCTACCACCAGAGCCCCTGGCGGTAGGGTTAGACAGACTACCGCCAGATACCCTGGCGGTAGGGTGTGACGGAGGGAGACGGGGGCCGTCACCGCGCGCTGACGTGGATAAGTACCTTACCGCCAGACAACCAGGCGGTAAGCTGTCTAACCCTACCGCCAGGGGCTCTGGCGGTAAGGTGTGGCAGGGTTTTGCCGTGCATGCCTTCTGTAACAAGATATGCAAGCGTCCTGGCGGTAGGTTCACCCTACCGCCAGGGAGCACGGCGGTAGGCTGTCTGACCCTACCGTCAGGGAGCCTGGCGGTAGGGTCCTGTGTTTCGTGTAAAATTTTGTAGACATAAGAAGTTTGATCACATCCAAATAGTGTGATCACAATTTCATAGAAATATGCAAGGGCCCTGAACATAAGATCCAATAGGCACAATTTCATAGACATAAGAATAATTAGTTTTGCCATTACAGATTAAGAAACAAGTACCAAATAACATAGTTTGATCATAATTTCATAGACATAAACACAACATAGTTTGATCACAGTTTCATAGACATAAACATAACATAGTTTGATCACATCCAAATAGTTTCACGAAGCCAAAATAGGTAGCAATCAAATATGACGATCATCAGCAGCCACACGCATATATAGTTTAGATGATATCGATGACGATCATCATCTTCAAGCCTTGACGGTTGGTCTTCCTGATAGTAATAAGGATGGCCTGTCCAACATGAAGATTATTGTCAACGAGGAAGCTCTTCCACCCATCTGTGCTTAAATGTGTGCGACCGTCCGTTTCCACGCCGTACGCACAAGTAGTGACGGGGCCCCTTGCGGTAAGGCGTATTTCAGCATAGCCTTCTTCATCAGCCTCGATGCCACAACTCTCAGATAGGCTCTTTGGCAATTTCTGAATAAGAAAAACATATCAATTGATAAGTATGGATTATTTAAACTATTAACAATTCCTTGGATTCTACACTGATAACATACCATGACATGTCGATCGATCATGGTACTTGTCAGACGGGTCACGAATGGCGCCCCGATCAACTCAGCACGTGGCAGAAAGTTGTCCCATAGGTTGCACACCTCCCGTTCGCTCAGCCTCACTCTTTGAGCACAGATGGCTTCCTCAAGTGGGTCTTCATAGTCATCATCCTCATCAAGTGATGGTGGTGGCGCCATGTTCCTTATATAAGCATTGATTGGATAAAGTTAATTAAACATCAATATTTGTTCTAATGCAAGCAAAACAAATATCTACAATATTCACACAATAAATTATCACATATGGCTATAAGAAAGACTAAACCTAGGGTTCATCTAGGTTCTAGGGTTCATCATATCAACTAGAGAGGGCTCCTCGTATGGCTATAAGAAAGACTAAACCTAGGGTTCATACATTTGCAACTATATGAAATAGAAATACACACATTTTCACACTATGCATTAACCACCTACCAATTTTGCAAAACATACATCTTCACAAATTTGCAATACATTAACCATCTACGAATTTTGTTATGCCTTTATCCTCACAATCTTGCATTCAACATACAGAAAGATTTCTTATAAAATTCATATATACATCACAAAATAAAATGGACCAACATATATGCATTCACCAACATATCCTCACATATCTTGCAATTGTTTCACCCACACATCCTCACATAGGCGCTTCGGTACCCGAGTCGAGGGGAGGAGGAAGAACGGGCTGGTGGATGGGGTAGGGCCAGCCCGCAGCATCACTTGCCTCTTCGGTACCTACCGCCACCACCTCGGGCGGTAGGCCACCGAAGCCTACCGCCTCAAACTGTGGCGGTAGGCCCTTTCCCCCGTCAGTACGCGCCGACGGCCGTCAGTCGTCGTTAGAGGGCCTACCGCCACTGATGATGGCGGTAGGACGTGCAAACCTACCGCCGGCCCTCCTGGCGGTAGTCAAAAGGGTCAGATCCCGAAATAGTTTCAGACAGGGGTCAGATCTTGAATTTCTTTGTAAAAAGGGTCAAAACACGAAATTTTGCCTCAAATGTCCTCTCGACGAATCATTCATGGGTATGGCCGGCATTACCTTTCTCCCGGTCATGTCCTTTTCTCAGAAGGGCATGGGCTGATTGTACACCTGGTGAGCCCCCGGTCGTCTGATTGACAGTGTATGGCTGATATATGATGGCCCGTCCCGTGATGATACTCCGGTTCACCACCCCTCACTCTTGCAAACTTTCTCCAGTGTGTGGCTGATATATGACGGCCGAGGATCGCCGGTTCACCACCACTCACTCTTGCAAACCACACTCGAGTTCGCCAGCTTTCCATTTGTTCTCTGCTAATCAGCCCAACCTCTAGCGAGTTGCAAATCTCGTGACTGTGAGCCGGCATGGCGGAGAAGACGGTGGTCCTCTACCCCTCACTAGGCGTCGGCCATTTGAACCCCATGGTGCAGGTGGCCAAGGCCTTCCTCCGCCGCGGCGTGGCCGTCACCATCGCCGTCGTCGACCCGCCGGGGAAGGACCCCGTGCTGGAAGCCGCGGTCACCCGCCTCGCCAGCGCTTCCCCCTCCATAGCAGTCCACCTCCTGCCCATCCAGCCTGCGAGCACCAATGAGCAGTACTCCAACACAGCTTTGCGCATGCTCGACGAGCTCCGCCTCGCAAGCCCTGTGCTCCGGGAGTTCCTCACCTCACTCCCTGCCGTCGACGCCATCGTGCTCGACATGTTCTGCATCGACGTGCTCGACGTCGCCGCGGAGCTCGCCGTCCCCGCGTACATGTTCTACGCGTCCGCCGCAGCCGACCTCGCGATCTACCTCCAGGTTCCTGATGTCTGCCGCGCGGCGCCTTTCTCGTTCAAGGATATGGGAGACACGACGCTGCCCTTCTCCGGCGTGCCGCCGGTTCGCGCTCTGGACATGCCGGACACCATGGCAGACCGGGAGAGCGACCTGTGCAAGAGACGAGTGCATCAGCTCGCGCGGATGCCGGAAGCGAGAGGCATTCTGGTGAACAGCTTCGAGTGGCTGGAGTCCAGGGCCGTCAAAGCGCTCCGGGATGGCCTCTGCGTGTCCGGCGGCCGCTCCACGCCGCATATATACTGCATCGGGCCACTGGTCGACGGCGGCGTGAGCGGTGAAAGCGGCGAGAGGCACGATTGCCTCGAGTGGCTGGACAGGCAGCCAAAGCAGAGCGTGGTGTTCCTCTGCTTCGGCAGCGAGGGTGTTTTCTCGGCGGCTCAGCTGAAAGAGATGGCCGGCGGGCTAGAGAACTCCGGGCACAGGTTCCTGTGGGCCGTGCGTAGCCCACGCGAGGAGCAGAGCAAGTCCGGCGAGCCGGAGTTGGAGGCGTTGCTTCCTGATGGTTTCTTGCAGAGAACCGGAGACAGGGGCTTGGTTCTGAAGAACTGGGCGCCACAGGCGGAGGTGCTGCGGCACGAGGCAGTGGGAGCGTTCGTGACGCACTGCGGGTGGAACTCGGCGCTGGAGGCGGTCATGTCCGGCGTGCCGATGATCTGCTGGCCGCTGTACGCGGAGCAGAGGCTGAATAAGATACACCTGGTGGAGGAGATGAAGATTGGGGTGGCGATGGAGGGCTACGAGGAGTCGTCCCTGAAGGCCGAGGAGGTGCAAGCCAAGGTGAGGCTGGTAATGGAGTCCGAGGAAGGGCAAAAGCTTCGAGAGAGGGCGGCCATGGCGAAAGAGATGGCTGCAGACGCCGTCAAGGAAGGTGGGTCTTCCGACGTGGCATTTTACGCCTTCTTGAAGCATGTGGAAGATGAACAATCTCGAGGAGCGCCAAATCCGGCCATTAAGTGATCAACCTCCGATGATGTGCCTCTTTTCGTCAGAAAAGATGGGTGCGCAAGATGCACACGAGTCGTGCTGGATTCACTCTTTCTCAGAAGAAGAAAAAAAGGCGTCTGCTCAAAAAAAAAAAGAAGAAGATGGAAATCAAAAGAGATGCAGTGGCTTGTCCTTGCCTCTTTCGCAGGATTTGTACGGTGCAGGCGTGCGTGTCGAATTCGTAATTTAGCTCTTCCGCAGCATTTGGCCCTCACTGGGACGTTGCATATTTCTTACTGGCAGTATGCGTACTTCAGTATAGCCTCATATGCTCGTCTCAGTCCTTCGGTATTGATTCGAAAATAGGATCCTGTGGCTGACGTTCACGGGGACAGGTGACCTTAGGTCAACTCCACCGCGCGACCCCATTCTGTCCAGACCCATACGTTTAGGTTAAATGGACAAATCGGGCAGCCCAGCGTGCGGGAGCAAACGGACTTTCGTCCGTTTTGTGTCCGCTTTCGACCCATTCGTGGCCCAAATTTGCGCCGTTTTTGGGGTGAAACGGGCTCCACACGGACGCACCGGCCGTCCGCGCGTGTCCTCCCCTGGCCCGCCCGTCGCTGGCACATGACGGGCTTTTTTCTATCCGCCCCTCTCCCTCCCTCCGGCCGCATCACACTCCACTCTTCTCCACTCTTCCCAACTCTTCCCCTCGCCGCCGCCGCCGCCCGCTGCCATTGCAGCCGTGCAACTCGGACGCGCTTTCGCCCAGTCCCTTTCCCTCGTCGCCGCCGAGCTACCCAAGCACGGCCACCTGGTTTGCGCACCCGCCGGCCGAATTTGGGGCGGATCCGGTCGGTCTTGAGCTCGCCCGACTGTGGGAGGCCGGGCCGCGCCATGGACTGGCCGGGCACCTCGCCGAAAGGCCCTGGCAGGGCCGCAAGGCCACATGCAGGCAGTGGCTCGTCCTCTAGCCGCTCGGATCTGCACCGTCGGTGGTCCGCCGGCAGATACGCGAATGGCGGTCGGCGGGCTCGGTGCTTGCCCAAAAGCTCGTCGGCGCACCGTTGCCCCTCATCAAGTGCGACCACTGCCCAAGGGTGGTCGTGCGCCGCGTGTCTACAACACCGGAGCATCCCGGATGGGTGTTCATCAAGTGCTTAAACGACGGGGTATGTGCTCCTTTTAGCTTCGGTTTGTGCTCTCGGATTAGACTAGTTGTGCTAACTTTAAGTTTTATTGTGTAGAATGGATGCAAGTTTTGGTATTGGGAAGAAGAGTATATCGATATATTGAAAGAGCAAAATTTAGTACATGTTCGTGCACTTTTAGCTAGCCTAGAGGCTGTAGATGAGACAAGTGCACTTGTTGCTAGATTAGAGGCTAGACACGACACTGCGTGCGAGGAAGCAACAAGGCACGATACTACGTGTGAGGAAGCAACGTCGACTTCTGGCTTGAAGAAGAAAGGAGGGTGCAATGTCGAGCCTCCTCCACAGATCAACAATGAGTGCATCGAGAAGACCCTAACCAAACTCAAGGAAGCAGTTATGGAAGTTGGGTATCTTCTCAAACGTATTCTTGTGGTTCTTGTTTTCTTTGGCCTTACTTTACTAGTCAAAATGTGATGATGTATTGTCATGTACCAAAAATAAATGATAAAAAAGTTAAAGGACTTGCAAAGAAATGTGCACACGGACAAGATGCGGCCGGGCGCTGGGTGCACGGCCACCGCATCCCGAAAACTGCCCGGACACGACCCCTTTGCCCTACCCAAATGAACAGAATCCGAACAAAACGGACGTCCGTTTGGGATCACGCGGTGGAGTTGGCCTTACGA
Source organism: Triticum dicoccoides (assembly GCF_002162155.2). Taxonomy (NCBI): domain Eukaryota; kingdom Viridiplantae; phylum Streptophyta; class Magnoliopsida; order Poales; family Poaceae; genus Triticum; species Triticum dicoccoides. The sequence continues at coordinate 523,491,656 of NC_041385.1, forward strand.
ACGTTTTGATGACAGTTTTAGTTGGTCGAGGATGACAGTTTATTCAGACCACATAAACTTCTACAAAGAAAGCTCAAAACTGCCATCATTCTAAAAACCCGTGTTGCTCTTGAGAAACTGGCATCTCCGATACAACTAAAGCTGCTAAAAATACGTACGAAATGCCATGTTTTCCAAGCGTGCGTCAGCCAAATAAGATTTTCGGAAAAATATGCTTCGAGGATGGAGATGTGTGATCTTATTTATGGTTATTTTATGCCATCGTGAATCACGTCAAGCTCGGAAAAATAGAATCACGTAGAATGAAGTTTGGACTTTGCAACTGCTTGGACGCTGCGACTCTGAGGCGGGAGGGAAGAGTACAAGTGACATGGGCCAAAACCAGGAGGAATATCCACGACCCACGCGACTCAAGAAAAGCCCACGATGGCTCGATTCCAACATTTGGGCCCACTGAGCCTTGTAACTGATATATGCATGTGGTAGTGTGAGATAGAGAGGATAGGACGGAACGAACGACTAAGCTCTCTTGCTGGCTTGTAATCTGAACTTGCTGTGTGGGTGGTTGGGCGGAACAGCAAGCTACCTCAATTCCTCCATGATTCCCCTTCTCCAAGCTTGGCTAGGGTTCGGCTAGTAGTAGAGTAGCTCGTCCCTAACACCTGGTATCAGATACAGTTCGCGATCCTGGATCTGCCTTCTCACCACCACTTCACGCGTTTTCTAGCTCGCCGACGAGAAGCAACCATGGAGGTGCTGTCGTCGGAATCCAAGGCGTTGTACGATCTGCTCTGAGCCGACATCACCATCGGCGTCGACTCCCGAGTCAGCGTGAGCCAGGATCGCATCCTCAAGGCCGTCCAGAAGATGTTGGACGGGACGGCGGCACGGATCGATGGATCCCTGACGTCGAAGATCGAGGCGGTGCGCGAGGATCTCGGCGTCGAAATCTCCCAGATGCGACTCATGGACGACAAGGGTGGCCGTGGGGAATCACAATGCCCTTCTGCCACCAACCATCTTCCTCCAAGGGCGACATCATCTCGTACGGGCGACCTCATCTCGCCAGAGAACTGCCCGACCTGGAGTGGCGTCCCGACCGGCAAGTGTGTACGTTCCCCCGCCTGCTCGAGGTGCGCGTGACCGACTCAATTCTCTGCCCGTGTCCCCTGTTGCTACAAGTGTTTTTTAACCTGAGCAATTGCTATCTGCACCGCGAGTTGAGTTACCCCAATTCGATGGTAGTAATCCCCGTCTATGGCAGTTGAGATGTGAGGATTATTTTGCGCTCTGGGGTACTCCTGTTCATCTATGGATTCAGTATGCTTCCTCCCAATTTGAGGGTGTGGCCGCTCGTTGGCTTGAATCAGTTCAGCGTCGTGCTCCTCGAGCCACCTGGAGTGATTTCTATCAGTCGTTGCAGACACGTTTTTGCCGGAATCAACATCAGATTTTGATTCGCCGTTTCTTCCATATTGCTCAGTTGACTACTGTACTTGATTATGTTGAGTGTTTCTCTGAATGATATGATCAATTGATTGCCTATGAAGCAACACCAGATCCCTTGCACTATGTTACTCGTTTTCAGGAAGGACTCAAACAAGATGTACGCCATTTTGTTGCTATGCAAAAGCCTCAGTATCTGGATGCGGCTTATGAGCTTGCCTTACTTCATGAGGAGTTGAGTGAATCATGTGCTTCTGTACCTGCTCCTCAGTACACCAGAAAATACAGCTCCACAACTCTAGTTTCTTCTGTTAAAACAATTGTTTCTGATAATGTTGTTGTTTCTGTCTCGTCTAAGTCTCCTTCACGTGATGATAAATGGGCAACTCTTAGAGCATTTAGGAAATCCAAGGGTTTATGTTTTATTTGTGGTGAGAAACGGTCCAAAGATCTCCAGTGTAAGAGCTCAATGCAGTTGCATTTTGTCCAGGAACTTATTGATCATCTGGATTCAGTTTCTTCTGTTTCTTGTGGAGAAGATGGGTATGTTTCTGAAGGGCATGTTATGCCTATCTCTGTAGCAGCTTTAGGCACAACAATTTCTACTCATACTGTCCAATTGTTGGTTAAGTTGCAAGGCAAGCAGCTGCTCTTTTTGGTGGATTCTGGCAGTACTAATTCCTTCCTAGATGTTTCTCTACAGTCTGAATTACAGGGTGTGTTACCAGTCTTCGCTTCTGCAGTTCGAGTAGCTGGTGGTACTCAGCTAACCTACAAGGCACAGTTAAAAAATTGTAAGTGGACCTCTGCTACTATAGAGTTTCAGACGGATTTCAAGTTTTTGCCCTTGGGTGTCTATGATGGTGCATTGGATGTGGATTGGTTAAGTTTGCACAGTCCCATGCAAATAGAGTGGTCTAAAAAGTGGATGTCCTTTATGTATCTGAATGAATTGGTCCCGCTACAAGGTCTGCTACCCCATGATAGTACATTTGTTGTTGTGTTCCTGTCAGCACTTATTTCTCCAGATGCAACTGATCCAGTTCTGGCAGAAGTTCAGGCAGTATTGGATCAATTTGAGGTTCTGTTTTATGTTCCTGATGGATTACCTCCTAGAAGATATTGCGATCATCAAATTCCTCTGATCCATGACGCAAGACCAGTCACTGTGAGACTTTATAGACTGGCTCCTCATCTTAACACTGAACTGGAAAACCAGGTTGCTGAATTATTGGAGCAAGGGTGGATTAGAGTTAGCACAAGTGCATTTTCATCTCTAGTCTTATTAGTCAACAAGAAGGATGGTACTTGGAGATTGGTTATTGATTACAGACATTTAAATGCTATCACTGTGAAGAGTAAATTTCCCATTGCTGTTATAGATGAATCATTAGATAAACTAGCAGGTGCTTCTTGGTTTTCTAAGTTGGACCTTAAGGCAGGTTATCATCAAATCGGATTGGTGCCCGGTGAGGAGTTTAAGACAACATTTTCCACACATAATGGCCACTATGAGTTCCTTGTTTTGTCCATGGGTCTAACTGGTGGTCCCAATACATTGCAAGGACTAATGAATTACACTCTTTCTCCAGTTTCAAGAATTTGTGCCCTTGTTTTCTTTGATGATATTCTGATCTATAGTCGAACATTTGCTGACCACTTGTTACATCTTAAGCAAGTTCTTGAGTTACTGGAAAAAAGTGAATGGAAGGTCAAAATGAGTAAATGTGCATTTGCTCAAAGGAAAATTGCTTTCCTAGGTCATGTTATTAGTGAGGAAGGTGTTTCCATAGATGAAAGCAAAATCCTCACTATTTAACAATGGCCTACTCCTACATGTGTGAAGGAGGTCAAGGGTTTCTTGGGCATTACTGGTTACTACAGGAAATTTATCGAACATTATGCAATCATCAGCAAATCATTGACTGAATTACTAAAGAAAGGTGCTCAGTATATTTGGACAGATGCTACTGAAGAAGCTTTTCAAGTTTTGAAGCAAGCTCTTGTTCAAGCACCAGTCCTGGATCTCCCTGATTTTCCAAACCTTTTGTGATTGAAACTGGTGCATGTGATGTGAGTATTGGAGCAGTGCTAATACATAATGATCATCCCTTGGCTTTTATAAGCAAGGCATTGGGCCCCAGGACAAGAACTTTATCGATCTATGAAAAATAGTATCTAGCAATTCTGCTGGTTGTAGAACAATGGAGACCTTATTTGTTGGTCAAGGAACTTATCATCAAGAATGATCAAAAAAGTTTGGTTCATTTAAAAAACCAAAGGTTGCACACTGAGTGGCAGCAGAAAGCTCTGACAAAACTAATGGGCCTTTCCTATCAAGTGGTTTATAAGAAACGTGTGGATAATTCTGCAGCAGATTCTCTTTCTCATAGACCACACACTGATTCTGATTTGTTATTGCCGATGCACGTTTAGTCAGATTGGTTGTCAGAAATTGTGGAAGGTTATGCTTCAGACCCAAAATATCAGGAATTATTCCAGCAGCCCTCTGTTAAACTAGATGCTCGAGCCCATTATCAGCTCTTGAATGGTGTCCTCAGATACAAAGGGTGTTTGTGGATTGATAATAACCCATGTTTACAGCAGAAGATATTCATTGCTTTTCATGACAACCCTGTTGGTGGCCACTCAGGGTTCCCTATGACATATAAGTGAATTCATTCACTGTTCAGGTGGTCAGGTATGAATGAATTTGTTAAAAGTAGGGTTGCCTCTTGCTTGATTTGCCAACAGGCCAAACCTGAAAGGGTAGCCTATCCTAGGTTATTAGCTCCTCTTCCTGTCCCACCTAGAGCCTGGCGTACAGTAACCATGGATTTATATCAGGCCTCCCAACACCTGGTCAATTTGACTGCATCCTAGTGGTTATTGATAAGTTTACAAAATATGATCACTTTATTCCTCTGAAACACCCATTCACAGCTCACAAAGTAGCGGAACTTTTCTTGGATAATATCTACAAGCTTCACAGCATGCCCAAGTTTGTTGTCTCTAACAGAGATCCTATATTTACCAGCTCTTTCTGGCAGACTTTTGTGTCTCGAACTGGCTGTCAGTTGAAAATGAGTACTGCGTATCATCTACAAAGTGATGGGCAAAATGAAAGGGTCAATCAACAAATTGAGTGTTATTTGCATTGTTTTAGTAGTGCACATCCAAAAAAAAGTGGGCCAAGTGGTTATCATTCTGTGAGCTATGGTACAACACTAATTGGCATTCATCCTTGAACAAATCTCCTTTTGAGGTTCTTTATGGCCATAGTCCATGTTACTTTGGTGTTTCTGCTTCCGATACTGTAGCAACTACTGATGTGCAGCAGTGGTTGGATAAACGACTTGTGATCATTGAATCTATGAGGCAGCACTTGTTGCGGACTCAGAATCGTATGAAAGTTCAGGCTGACAAGAAAAGAATTGAACGTGTGTTCCAAGTCAATGACATGGTCTTTTTGAAGCTGCAACCCTATGTCCAATCTTCTGTTGTTCATAGAGCTCATCACAAGTTGGCCTTTCGGTTTTACGGGCCCTATCGTATCATTGACAAGATTGGCACTATCGCCTATCAACTGGGTTTACCTGCCTCCAGCAAGATCCATCCGGTCTTCCATGTATCGCAACTGAAGAAATATGTGGCTCCTTCTCATCAGGTACTCGCTGATTTGCTTGATCCTGACGCTAACCTCTTTGTTCCTGTTCGAGTTCTCCAGAAAGAAGACTATTCAACAATTGCTAATTGAATGGACTTCTGGCAGGAGTGATGCTGCAACATGGGAGGACCTAGAACCTCTCAAGCAAAAGTTCCCTCGGGCACCGGCTTGGGGACA
>NC_041385.1:523497153-523498043 GCF_002162155.2 Triticum dicoccoides
CAAATCTGAGGCGGGAGGGAAGAGTACAAGTGACATGGGCCAGAACCAGGAGGAAGACCCACGACCGGCGTGACTCAAGAAAAGCCCACGATGGCTCGATTCCAACATTTGGGCCCATTGAGCCTTGTAACTGATATATACATGTGGTAGTGTGAGACAGAGAGGATAAGATGGAATGAACGGCTAAGACCTCTTGCTGGCTTGTAATCTGAACTTGTTGTGTGGGTGGTTGGGTGGAACAGCAAGCTACCTCAATTCCTCCATGATTCCCCTCCTCCAAGCTTGGCTAGGGTTCGGCTAGTAGTAGAGTAGCTCGTCCCTAACAGACGCCCATGAGCACATGACGAACGCATGGTCCGAATGCCTGTGCAGTTTGTGCCCCCTCTATCTCCTTCTGGAAATTGGCTTATGCCAATTCAACATTGGTACTAGTGCATTGTTTATTCATGTTAATCACTACTGACATGCAAGTTTGTGTGTTTTACATGATCAATCATTCAAACAGCGTCAAATTTATATCCATCAACAAGTGTTGCCAATATATATGTTCACTCGTTTGATGGAATACCAAATACTTTTAGGGAAACTATTCAGTTCAGCTGGCTTATATTACGATCGCATCCCTCGCCACGTGTGTGTGCCACGTGTTCGTGGGCTCACAAGAGCGATGGCACTCTTATCCTTCTCACACCGAGCAATGACAACTACTGCACATATTTGTTCTCGAGCAATCCATTCACTCGTGCGTCTCCACAACTGCAGCCAACAGAGGCGACGACGAGCAAGCGCTCCGTCGCCCGTGTCCTTCCTCTTTTTCTTCTCCTCCTTTCTCTCCATTTCCTCTCTCTCTTCCCATCTCTCTCTCCCCCCGTCTCTCTCTCTCTCTCTCT
>NC_041385.1:523498253-523498605 GCF_002162155.2 Triticum dicoccoides
GCATTATAGTCCGGTTGCCTGGCCCGCTGCGCTATCACCTCCTTTGTAGGACCAAGACGTTGGGTTAAGTATGAAAATGCGTCTTCTGCGAGCACCCCCGCACTATGTGCGTGGGGGCTGAAGCCAACGACTGCCATCTTTCAGATTCTCTCTCTCTCTCTCTCTCTCTCTCTCTCTCTCTCTCTCTCTCTATATATATATATATATATATATATATATATATATATATATATATATATATATATATATCTTAAAACGGCCGCACAGGAGGTGTTCCCAATACTTGGAGGCACAAGTATAAAAAAGGCCACTACAGTTTATCAAAATATTACTTTATAATTACATATGCTAT
>NC_041385.1:523498616-523529898 GCF_002162155.2 Triticum dicoccoides
AGATCGAGCAGCATTGACCGACGGACTGCACAACTTCCACCGCCCCCGCCTCTACAAGGGACGCCACCACTGGAGCCTCGTATGCTGTCGTCCGTGGAGTAACAGTTCCGGCAACATCTTCTTTGTTGCATAAATTTTTTGCAACATGACTTTTGTTTCAAAAAAATATATACAAATATTTCTGCAACATGATCTCTACTGCTAAAAAGTCCTATACACGTTTCTGTAACATGATCTTAGTTGTAAAAAAAAATCTGCAACACAATCTCTTTTGCAAATGTTTCTATAACATGACCTTTGTTGCAAAAAAAATCTGCAACACAATCTCTGTTGCAAATCTTTCTGCAACAAGATCTCTGTTGCAAAGGATTTCACAACAAGGCTTTTGTTGAAAAAGTAGAGGACAACGCTTATTCATTAGATTGTGCGACATCTGACGGCTCGCAAGGCGGCGGATTTCGGTGGACCTGTAGCGTGGCCCATACTTTCAATATGCTAATATGGGTGGGAGCGTCCACTTTACTATGATCGCTCTGTGTTGAGTAATGTTTAGTTAGGAAATACGAGATAGACTAGGATATACTCTGGCTTGTCTTGTACGCCAAATTGATCATTATACTCTTGTATATATGTCCAAGAGACTCAAGCAATAAAACAAATATTCTATCAATCCATCTCTCTCCCTTCTAACATGGTATCAGCCTAGCCGATCCAACCCTGGCCGTCGCCCGCCGCTTCTGCTCCGTGCTACCACCGGGACGGTCAGCCTCCATGACCGCCACCGGCGGCCGTGCCGCCCGTACCTAGGATTGGTCCACCAGTCATGTTAACCAGTTGCCTTAGAGAGTCTTTTACCGAGCCCTTTCTTTTGGTTTTGTTCTCTCTCTTGTCGGTCGTCTTGATCAGTGTTTTCTTTTTTGGTTTTCTAATCTAAGATCGGTTTGCGTCGTCCATCGCCGCCGTCAACTTCTACACGCCTCTACTTAAACTTCGGCATTGACTACACCGATGTCTTCTTCGACTCGGGGGCCTCGCGTGCCATGCAGTGGCCCGAACGGCCGCCGTCCACACACCCGTCCGTTAGTTACTCTGCGCCGGCCGGCGACGCCTTGATTCGATTGGGACTCTTCCACACGTGAGGTCTACTGGTGCGAAGGTCGTCGGTCGTTCTGCGTCGGCATGGACCAACTCACGCGTGTGACACGGGCTTAGTTGGCGCTGCTGTGGCCGGCCACTCGCGCCAACGACTGATCCACGCCGATCGCCTCACATGTTCGTGCAGGTGGTTGTTCGTGTGCATGTGTTGGCCTGGACAACGTGTCCGTACGTCTTGACTTGGCCATGGTGATCGCGTCAGGTGTGGTTGCTCGCGTCACGCGCTTCAATCTGGTTCTTGTATAACACGTGTTCTGTTTGGTTGCCTGCTTTTGCCACGACCGTCCGCCTCATTTGATCCAATGGACACTTCGACCTCGTGACCGATCGGATTGATTACCCGTCTGTCCGTGATTCGCTTCATCCACACCGCTCGATCGATCTGGCTACTTGCTTGTGCGTATTCCCGCAGGTCCTGTGAAGATTGTCCCGAGTATAGCGCGTCTCTCCACCACTTGAGCATCGTGTTGCCGCCATGTTGCCCCGTAAGCAGTGAGGTAGCTAGCTTGATGAGCCAAGGTGGTCCAATAATGAAAACTTTCATGTACTTATATTTTTTTTAAAAAAAATCATTTTTTCTACCCTATATATTGGCTATGGGGAAACTTCAGGGTGGTCCATGGACCACCATGTCAACCCCCTAGCTACGCCACTGCCCGTTGGGCCGCAGCGCCGCCGCCCTATGTTTCTCCGCTTGGCTGCATCGACCCGCGTGTTGCCACTGCGTCGCCCCTTTGGGTCATAGTGCCGCGACCTGCGGTCTACCATCGCCCCGAGGACACCCATTCCAGGGCATCTTCATGGTTGCGCCGACCCTCGCGTTGCCGCTGCATCGTCCCATCGGGCCGTAGTGAGCATGGCACGGGGTCTCAGCCGCCGCCCGAGGCTGTCTTGGCGGTTGCACAGTCCCGTGCTCCGCCACCGCGCCGTCCCTTAGGGACGTAGCCTCGCGGCCTGCCCCTGCCCCGAGGTCTTCCCACCATCGCCCCGACCCGCATGTTGCCGCCGCGTCGCCCCTTTGGACTGTAGCGCCGCGGCCTGCCGTCCACTTCACCGTCCCCTCGTGTCAACTTCCCGTGGTATGCGCTGCACCGCCTACCTTGGTGTGGCAATGCCACCGTTTGTGTCGATCTTCATCATGTTGTCGGGTTCCACGCCTATTTCGAGCACCCCCCCGCGCTCCTAACCTTGCCGCCATTGCCGTTCTTCTTCGGCCGCCAACGCCTATAGCCGCCGCCGCCCGTCCACCCCCTTCGTCTTCGTCCAGCACCAGCCCGTCGCGAGCATCGTTGTCATGTTCCCCGACCACTTCGTCTACTCTGACCATCTTTGGTGACAACATCCCCCACGCCGACTAGCGCCACAACTATTGTGGAGTCTCCTTTTCTGCTGGCCCCTTCAACTCCTCGACATGGCATACAGCTCGTGCAGGTCTCTCGTCTATGCATGCTCGGTGCTGGCAACACTGATGCGTGCCTTCGTCCACGACGTCCCCAGACCTGGCAAGTCTGGTTCTGCGCTTCATCAACTTCGTCTTCGTCCTTCTACGCACAACACTGATGCGTGCCTTCATCCATGATGTGTCCCCGGGTTTGGCAAACCCTGCGCGATGCATCATCAACAACGTCTTCTTCTCGGTGCACCACTACTTGGACACCACTGCGCCCATGACTAACTCAGCGCCTCCTTGCGCCCGCGGCTCCACGGGTACTTCCTCGACATTGGCTACGCTGACTCGATATCGACCACGATGTTCTTTGCGCGGCCACCTCAACCACGGCTACACCACCCACGCTCTCGGCTACGTCAATAAATGACACGAAGGGCTGCCTTTGGATTCTTATCCAGTCTCATCGTCTATGTCGCTACCATTGTGACTGCGGGGGATGTTGAGTATTATGTTTAGTTAGGAAATACGAGATAGACTAGGATATGTTCTGGCTTATCTTATACTCCAAGTTGGTCATTGTACTCCTATATATATACCCATGAGGCTCAAGCAATACAACAACTATTCCACCAATCCATCTCTCTCCCTTCTAACACTTTAGCTATGTAAAAATGATTGTGTTTTTAATGACGAAACTCCTCCCCTGTGTAAGTTGTTTACCATTGTACGCACTAACTCTGTACATGGTCTACTCTGCACCAAATAGAGTATCATTCGCCGTTCAAGGTGGTGTGTATGCAGTTGGAGCGGGTTGCCATGGAGGTTTTTACCCAACATGGGGGGAAGCATAATATCCAAATTGGTTCACCTTCTCCATCGACATATGCATAGTTTCGGCCTCATATGGCTTTACTGTTGCCACATTATCGTTTTTATATTCTTTGTCAGACTGTTCGTTTGATGGTTGTGTACATCTTAGCTACGCAGAGGCCGGGTGTTGCTCTTTATTTTTTGTATTCGCTCGATGCTACATTTTGAGTTAATAAAATCGCTCTTTATCAAAAATGTTAATTAGTACTCCATTCATCCGGTAGTTTGCGGTGGAGCATGATGTGCACAGTTGTGGGGTCATCCAGATGGATGCCCGCCCTCCACCACCGCTGGGGGTGGTGCGGGAGGAGTATGAGGAGGAGGAGGCCGCGTACCAGGTAGCCATTGAGGAGGCGACGTGGCGGGCCATGGAGGAGTTGGTGCACATGGAGATAGCCATGTGGCCTGGCCTCGAGCAGGCACTTAAAGAGTCCACATCCGGCATCCAAGCGCCGCCACCGCCACCACCATCGCCACCGCTACCGCTACCGCCCCCACCTACACCAGTGCCCATCCTCGAAAGCTGCCAGTGGACGAGAGAGACGCCAATCTACGTCTCTGTGCCACCCATTTGACTGAGTAGGGTGCAGGAGGAGAAGGAGTGATAGCACATCTATGAGTGGGAGGGGCGCTCGCTGGCGGCAGGGTGGGTGGAGGGGGAACATCGGATGCAGTGGGAGCGCGAGGAGGAGGCCGAGTGGCACGAGCAGAAGGAGGTGGCGCACCGCCAAGGAGTGTACCGGTACCATCAGCAATAGACGCTAGAGGCTGCGGCGCTCGCGGCGTACCGGCAGACCTTCCCATGGTCGGTGTTGTCGGCATTCATTGACCTGACCAAGGAGGGCGACGACAACGATGCATAGGGCTGCGGGCAGTGGGTGGCTACGAGATTTTTATTTGTTGTTTAATTATTGTAAGTGGACTTTGGCCGGCGTTTTTAACATGCGTGTTTGTATTTAAAAAATTATGCCAATTTAATTTTTTGAAGTTTCCGCGCGGACTACATACATCACCCGCGTTAGGCGCACTGACGCCTCCGGCCAAAACCGGACACACTCGTCCACTCGGCTCACCCAAACGAACAAAACTACGTCCATTCGCGCCATCCGTTTGGAGTTGGCCTAATAATTTTAAATTTGGTAGTAATCACCAAAGAACATCTAGAGGTTGAAATTTTGAAAAATTCAAAATTAAAAAAAAATTAGTTTTAGAAAAAAGTCTAATTATCTTTGTACAAGTAAACAAGGATGTGAGGTGATTGTGTGTAAAATTTCAGGATGAATTACGTTGTAATGTGAATTGTAAAAAATAGACAAATTCATGGCATGGGAGGATGAATAGTATCATGTGTTAAAAAGTTCCAGATTTGTTTTTTATTTGCACAACCCCCATTTCAATGTATTTCATCCCGAAAATTTACACACTTGTGAATTATGCCTTCATCTATGTCAGTATTTTCCAGAATTTTTTTAAATGTGAAAATATGAATTTTCACGAATTTTGAATTTTACATTTGGAGGCATCCGTGGAGCTCGGTCTCCGAAAGCAATTTCTCGTAGTGAGAACCTGGATATGCTAGCAGAACGCCCGTGCGTTTTATTGGCTATCCACCATGTTATCTCTAACATTCTAGTCCAACACAAAGACCCCATCCCGCAATGCATCTTTCATTTTTCTTTCGGAACCTCCCCTTCCCGCTCGGTTTCTCGCCATAGCAAGACATTTCTCACTGGAGTCACCTCCTTTAAAACCAAATGATGTCCACCTCATCTTCGCCGTGCATTGCAAACATGATCAAAATTTTCATGTTTACAATATAGTAGAGTGGGTTTAACTAAGTTATACTATTGACACAAAATAACAAATAATTATAGAAATCATTCTCAAAGGTCCATTCAACTTTGCAAATGCACATTGACATTGGAGGAGAGTCGCAACATGAACGTACTCCTCATCACTAATAAGCTCCACCTCTAGCCCACATATGCTAGACGAGATAATTGTCGTTCTTCTCTTTCTCGTCCTTCCCTACATCTTCTACTCTTAGCCTCTTCACCAAGATATTTCATTGCCGCCAACCAGCACCACATCAATATTATTGTGTTCATCATTGACACCTCATCTACTTCTTTCTCGTTCCTCGCCAACTTTAGTTCTCATTCCTACTTATTTTTTAGAATACTTTTTCTTTCTTTTTCTCTTCTTATTTTTTTGAACACTCTTTCTTTCTCCAACACCATGGCCCACTTGGTGGCTTCAGTTCTTTTTCCTTCTTATTGTTGGAACACTCTTCCTTTCTACTATAGCATGAACCAATTGGTCAATGTTGTGTTGTGTTGTCCTCACCGTGAACCGTCAGCGTGTGGACATCCTGCAAAGCATAGTCGTCATCCATCTTGGTGAATGCTAGGTCGCCCATGTCGCGAGTCGCATGGTGGTCGTCAGGGTTTTTAATTTTGGAAACAAAATAATTTCGGACCTTTGTGAAATTTCAGAGATTTCACATATTTCCAAAATTGTTTTGGCTTCTAAGATTTCAAATATCACTTAATTTTAATGAATTCTAACATGGTTTATATTTACTTTGAAATCAGTTTGAGTCTAGCTCGAAATTTTGGGGTCAAAAATATGCCGGACACCACTGAAATATGTGAAATATCGGAAATTTCACTGAAATATGCCGCTGTCCACGTTGGCAAGCGGTGCTTGACCATTTTTCTAACAGCATGTTAATCATCTTTGCCCATGAGCGCTTTCAAAATGATTCGGCGTGATTAACTGCTTGCTTAATTAATTAAGTACACAAATAATTAATGATTTACTTAATTCTCTATATGCCTAATTAACTGTCAACCAAGTCAATTAATCATTTGACTAATTGGAAAAAAATCCCTGCTTTTAATTATCTGTAGGCATAAATAATTATCTATGTAATTACTTAATTAAATTAATGACTCGATTTTCAAATTGATTCGGTGCGAAGAATTTCCTATTTAAATGGACCTAATGAATTGCATACCTAATTAAATGTCTAGGTAATTAATTGCATTAATGATTTGATTTACAAATTGATTCAGTGCTTGATTTAAAAAAATGCATGAATGGTTGCTATGAACGACGACCACGACTATCGAGTATTGTAGGCCACATTTTCTTAACTAATTTCTTACATTTGAATGAACACACTTGATTTTAGAGTCTAGACTGTCTGGCTCTCTGTGTGACAAAAAATAAATATAATGTGACCGCGTCTACAAACATCCGTATGTGGCGGTCCGAGGACCCGCCTTCCGCCACGGCCGTCCTGGACGCCGTGATCCACGCCCTGGTATTCTCGAGGACCCGCCTTCCGCCACGGCCGTCCTGGACGCCGTGATCCACGCCCTGGTATTCTCAAGCATCGCATCGGTGTTAGGCTTGGCCATGACGTCTTCCATGGTGCCGCGCACGGCGTCCCTCCGCAGGGGCGCGCGGACGTGTACGTCCATAAGAAAAAAGATTTATTATTTTTGTTGTATTAGAAACCTTGTGATTGTCAATTAATAGTAGAGATAATTATAATAATAAATGGCATATCGTGCAGGATTAGCGATTTGTTATGAAGGAATATCTGATTTTGTTTTTGTAGATTATCGAGAAAAATCCTATGTGTGTCTTTTAGGAAGGTGATCTCACATATATGGTGCGATTTCTGAATTCTTAATCACTTATTATTTATGTGATTGAATTTAATTAGAACCTGCCTAAACAAGCACAAAACAAGATCCCCTTAATGATATTTGGTTTTTTAATGTGAGAGAGAAAAAACCAATGTGATGAGGTAGTGAGAAGTGAGACAAAAATATACCATACCAGGCTACCAACTCTCCATTTAGGAGTAGAGATATATACATGTGATTTGGTAAGATGAGAAAATATATATTATTCGGCAAGATAAGGAAAAATATATGTTGTTTTTGTTGCATTAGAAAAGTTGTGATTGTCATTCAATAGTAGAGATATTGGTAACAATAAATGGCGGCATATTGAGGAGTATCTTATTTGTTTTGAAATGTTATAAAAAAAATCTTATTTGTATTTTTTGGGTAGGTCATCTCATATATATGATGCGATTTCTGAATTCTTAAATACCTATTATTTACATGATTGAATTGAATTACCACCTGACAAAGTAAGCACGAAATAAGATCTTTTCCTTTGATGGAATTTGGTTGTTTGATGAGAAGGAGAAAATAAACCACTGAAATGGGATGGCCAGGCGATTAAAAATCAAAGAAATAAAAACATGGAGGCGAAATTCTCAAGTCTCCCTCAGGAAAGTCCTCTAAAAACATTAATAGTTTTGCTCCGGGAAAGCAGGATCGCAGGAGGCGATCAAGGAGGCGACGAGGGTTTCCTGCGCGCCGCCAGTTCTCTCTCTCTCCGTCGGCCGCTCCAGCCGCAGGAGGGAGGGGGAACCTCGGGTCTGTCCGCTAGGTGTGTGTGGTAGGGTTAGGGTTGAGGGTGACGCTGCCGAGGCCGTTGCGGTGGTGTCGCATCGGAATAAGTTTCTCCAAGCTTCGTTCGCGGTCAGTCGAGGCTTTGGCCTTTGTCGGTGTCAAAACCGGCGGATCTCGGGTAGGGGGTCCCGAACTGTGCGTCTAAGACTAATGGTAACATGAGACTGGGGACACGATGTTTTACCAGGTTCGGGCCCTCTCGATGGAGGTAATACCCTACTTCCTGCTTGATTGATATTGATGATATACGTATTAAAAGAGTTGATCTACCACGAGATCAGAGAGGCTAAACCCTAGAAGCTAGCCTATGGTATGATTGTTGTTGATGATGATGATTCCTACGGACTAAACCCTCCGGTTTATATAGACACCGAAGGGGGCTAGGGTTACATAGAGTCGGTTTACAGAGAAGGAGATCTACATCCGAATCGCCAAGCTTGCCCTCCACGCCAAGGAGAGTCCCATCCGGACACGGGACGAAGTCTTTTGTCTCCTATCTTTATAGTTCAACAGTCCGGCCAAAGTATATAGTCCGGCTGTCCGGATACCCCCTTATCCAGGACTCCCTCAGCAGCCCCTGAACCAGGCTTCAATGACGATGAGTCCGGCGCGCAGATTGTCTTCGGCATTGCAAGGAGGGTTCTTCTCCAAATCCGGTGCACCCGTCATGGCGAATAGTGTCCGGCCTCCCAGTAAGGTTGTACTGCTCGGCTTATGTGCCCCAATAATGGCCAACTCCACATGTCGATCGAAGACGAGGGGCTGGGGCATTTTTGCATTTGCCACCCTAATCCCGTAGGTGAGCCATCTATTTGAAGAGGCGGGGATCTTCATATCAAAATCACACCATCTTCCCCCAAGCAAGCATTTCACAGAGCGCGCCCAAAGGAGGCCATCCCATCATGACCGGTCGCCGCAGCCCCGCTCGCCGCTCCCCTAGCCCGAAGCCAAGGGATTGGGAGAAGTGCTCCATCCCTCATAGCCGCTTGTTAGATCTGCAGACCAAAGGGATCCTTCCGCTCGCATATATGGTCCCCGTCCGATCTGGACTAGCCACCTATAATGGCGGGGAGCAAGCGGAGAGATTCCCTAACCCATCTCGGGGGGAGCGGGTATGCCTTGTCCCATATCTGCTAAGAGGTGTCGGGTTTCCAATCCACCCATTCCTCCACGGGCTCCTGGAGTTATATGGTCTCCAGTTGCATAATCTTACCCCTGCCTCCATACTGCACATTGCGGGCTATGTTGACCTCTGCGAGTTGTTCTTGGGTTGCGAAGCTCATTTTGAGCTATGGAAGAGGTTGTTCTGCCTCGTCCCCCGAAACCAGGAGGGATCCATATATCAAGTGGGTGGAGCCGAAATATGGCACATCGCCCAGACCGGATACCTGTCTGGTACTCCAAAGAAGGCATCCGAAGACTGGCCCTCGGAGTTGTTTTATGTTGACGACGTTCCCCTTCCGGACCCAGTCCAGACGGGCCTTCCTGAGTTCACCAATACTCTGCTGAAGAAACGCCAGAGTTGGCGCCCTCGGAGCCCCCAGGAAGAAGAAAACAGGGAAGTCTTCTATCTGATGAGCCGAATACAAACCCTGGCCAAATCAGGATTGACAATAATCGACGTCATGTCAATATGCATTATAAGGGGAGTGCAGCCACTTCAATATAGGGGAAAACCCATGTGGCACTTCAATGGAGAAGACGATGCCTCCCGTTGCAGTCGCAAAGGTCCAGACTCCGCCACATCCTTGGCGAGGATACTGTCTGAATTATACAAGGGAGAAGAAGAGGAGTTTCTCCGCATTAAACCGCGGACGAATTTTCCATGTACAACCCCCAAAGCTGGGTAAGTTTGTTATTCGTTACTCAACTCTATTCGTGCTTACCTTCTTGACCACAATTATTTACCTTACTATTTTAAAAGCGGGAACTGAGGAAGGCCGTAAAAGAGTTCCACAGCCCTTCTCCGTAGCTAGAAGATCCCGGCCGGGCTCTCGACCCCGGACTTGAAGAATATCCGGACATATTCATGGAATTTGTCGCCGGGACCTTCTACCAGGCAAGAAGTGGCGGCTCCCTAGTGGCCATCATCGCAGAGTATCCCGGACTGCTACCCGTGTCGCATGTAAGTAATGTTGGGGTTCCAACCTTCCGAAAGGATTCCTTCATTGAGACACGGTGACTTTAATTATGTCCTGTCAGGAAGCGCCAGACTGTGTCTGGGGATCCTATCGGCCACGCCTCCAGCAGCCGGATTCCTGGACCGGATTCGTAGGCGGAGGCTGATGTGGGGACAGTGCCAAACTGTCCTCCTGCGGAGGATATGGATATGCTTTTCGCTACAAATTCAAAAGTGGAAAGCGCCATGAATCACCGGCACCGACGTGCCATACTCCGCGGTAGTATTTTTTCCGAAGAGGTGCTCAATGCCTTTAATTCCGGACACGCCTATATCCGCGCTGCTCAAGATGGACTTGCCAGAGCAAAGGACCAGTATGTAAAGGATATACGGGTAAGAGAATTTAATAAGTATGTGTAGTAGTAGCCCCTGAGACTTGAAATAGTTGGCACAACTGATTTAAGGATCATTGAATGCACAGGTTCTTGTGGAGAAGAACGCCCAGTTGTCTCGAGAGCTGGAGGAGTGTAAGGCTCAAATGAAGGCTGACGTAGCCGAACAAGAGGGATCTAAAAAGATTTCTTCTGGTAATGATTCTTTTACCAGTTTGCGTGTTCGGCATGGTGTATAAATCTGACGAAATGTTCGTCAGATAATCCCGGAGAAAATCCAGAGACCGTGGGAGATAATGAGCTGCATCTGCGAAGTTAGCTGAAGGCGGGCGAACGCGTGCTGACGCAATCTATCCAGGAGAGGAATAAGCTGCAAGATGCTAATCTCCAACTGAGCGTCGAACTGAAAGATGTTCGGGCTCAGCTCGCGGACTCCGTGAAGGAGAACCGAAGGCTTCGACGCGGCATTTATAGTAAGTGCTTGAACGAACTGTGGTATAGTTCGGCGAGGAGGCTTATTGACAGAGTTATGTCTGTAGGTATGTTAACGGGACGCCCTGAAGAGGAGATGCCCGGGTCTGCAGGCGATATGCTGCAAGAGCTTTCACAACTGCATGAACGAGCTCGGCAGGTGATGCAGGGTATTGCCCAGGCTTTGTGGCCGTCTGCTTTCCTGCCAGGAGGCATGGGCGAACTTGTAGAAATGCTCAAAGGAGCACGACGGTGCTTCTGACTATGGAAGATATCAGCTCGCCAGCAAGGTGCAAGAGAAGCTTGGGCCATGGTGAAGACGCGATACGCCAAGGCTGACCCAAACCATATGGCCGAAGTCGGACCGGCTGGGCCCGATGGACAAGAGATACCTGTTAGTTTGGTATATGATCAAGTAGCATTAGCTGCGAAGTATTCCCAGCATGATTGTAAGCTAGACAGCCTGTTGGATGGTATAGAGGAAGAGTACAGCCAGTCAGTATGATTATGTAATTTTGAATGGGCTTGTGTACTTTCTAGCCGGATTGAAAATCATTTGTAATGGCGGACCTTTTCGCTTCAGCCCCCGGATCCGACAGTCCGGGGTGTATCCGAATACCCACACAGTAATAAAAAACTGGGGCATGCGTGGAAACCAGGCGTAGGGGTCATAAGTGCTTGAACAGACAAGTACCCAACTAGTTATGTTATATTACATGGATAGTAAAAAACCTCTTCCAGAGAGAATAGTTCCGTTAGGGGTTCCTTTCTCTGGGTATGCATGCATCGATGTGCATGTCCGAACTGCGAGCAAAAATGCAGGAAACAAAACATCTGGGTATTTTCGTTGTTAGGAACGAGAACATCTTTGGTTCACTAACCGAATATTCCCCTAAGAATGCTAGCTTTCGGCTTCACCCAGTCTGAGGTACACATCCGGCTCAACCGACAGTAACAATCGCAGAGGTGCTCCCTTTATGCCCTAGCCGAATTAACGGGAACGTAGGGCATAAATACAAGAGCCAGGCAACCCAGCATGGCCAAAACTTAAGTCATATCGATGCATATAATGGTGAAGAAAAGGCACATATGGAAAGAAAAATGCATATGTGACTGGCAAGAAGCCATTAAAGTAATTATATATATAGCTTCCGAATAAGAAGCTCCCAGGTATAGTGTGCGTGCATAATGCAGCCGGAGTGCTTAGGGCATCCGTACAGTTTTAAGGTTGTATGTAAAAAAAGGAAAAAGGAAAAAGGAAAAAGGGGAGAGAAAGGAGGAAAAGGAACATAATCGAAGAGGCAGAGATGAGGAGACGAACACTGGGTTCGGCGCTAGGCGTAGAATCTCTGGAGTCTGGCCGCGTTCCATGGGTTTGGCTCGAATCTGTTATCAGAGGCGTTGCGCAGACGATACGCTCCTCAGGTGAGTACTTTATCAATGATGAAGAGACCCTCCCACTTGGGTTTGAGCTTGTCCTTCTTCTTCTCAGGTAGGCGTAGAACGAGTTCGCCAATGTTATAAGTCTTGGCCCGTACTTCTCTCCTTTGATACCTTCGAGCCTGTTGCTGATAGAATGCGGAACGGGCTTTAGTGACATCACGCTCCTCCTCCAAAGCATCTAGGTTGTCCTGCCGGTCTAGCTCGTCTTCCTTCTCTTCGTACACGCGCACGCGAGGTGAGTCATGAATTATATCGCAGGGCAGTACTGCTTCTGCGCCGTACACCATAAAAAATGGTGTGTATCCGGTGGTGCGATTTGGCGTGGTCCGCATCCCCCAGAGTACGGAGTCGAGTTCCTCGACCCAATGCATGTCTGATTCCTTCAAGGATCACACTAGTCTGGGTTTGATGCCGCTCATAATAAGACCATTTGCACGTTTGACCTGACCGTTTGTTTGGGGGTGATAGACAGAGGCGTAGTCGAGCTTAATGCCCATTTTGCCACACCAGGCTTTAACCTCCTCGGCTGTAAAATTTGAGCCGTTGTCAGTGATTATACTGTGGGGGACGCTGTAACGGTGTACAACCTCCAATATGAAGTCTATCACTGGTCCGGATTCGGCCGTTTTGACTGGTTTGGCTTCTATCCATTTGGTGAACTTGTCCACCATGACCAATAAGTATTTTTTCTTATGGCTTCCTCCTTTAAGGGGTCCCACCATATCCAGCCCCCAGACCATGAAGGGCCAAGTTATGGGGATTGTTTGGAGAGCGGTAGGGGGCATATGGCTCTGATTGGCAAATAGTTGACAACCAACGCAATGTTGGACAAGGTCCTGTGCGTCCGTCCGGGCTGTCGGCCAGTAGAATCCTGTCCGGAAAGTCTTGCTCACAAGAGCTCGGGCTGCCGCGTGGTGCCCGCCTAGTCCGGAATGGATTTCGGCTAAGAGCTGCCGCCCTTCCTCCTCGGAGATGCATCGTTGGAGCACTCGGTGGCGCTCTTCTTGTAGAGTTCTCCTTCATGGACTTTGTAGGCTTTAGAGCGTCGCACGATGCAGTATGCCTCATTTTGGTCCTCGGGGAGCTCCTGCCTATTAAGGTAGGCCAAGAAGGGCTCGGTCCACGGGGCGATGACAGCCATTATTTCGTGGGCCGAAGATGTTATTTCGGTGGCAGAGCCTCCGATTACATCAGAAGGTTCAGAAGTTGGGGTTGTGTTCGGAGCCGGACTGATGGTGCCGGACTCCCCTTCCCATGCCACGGACGATTTGAACAACCTTTCTAAGAAGATGTTAGGTGGTACGGGGTCACGTCTAGCGCCGATGCGGGCGAGGATATCAGCCGCTTGGTTATTTTCTCTAACCACATGGTGGAATTCGATCCCCTCGAACCGAGCTGACATTTTGAGGACGACATTGCGATAGGCCACCATTTTCGGACCCTTGGCGTCAAAGTCTCTGTTTACCTGAGATATTGCGAGGTTCGAGTCCCCGCACACTTCGAGGCATTGAATGCCCATAGAGACTGCCATCCAAAGACCATGCAACAGGGCCTCGTATTCGGCTGCATTGTTGGAGTCTGTGAATAATATTTGGAGGACATACTGTACCGTGTCTCCGGTGGGGGATGTCAGGACGACACCCGCTCCTAATCCGGCCAGCATTTTAGAGCTGTCGAAATGCACGATCCAATTTGAGTACGCGTCGTACTCTTTAGGGAGTTCGGCTTCTGTCCATTCGGCGACAAAGTCAGCCAGTACTTGCGACTTAATGGCCCGTCGTGGTTTGTATGTGATGTCGAACGTAAGGATCTCAATAGCCCATTTAGCAATTCGGCATGTTGCGTCGCGGTTATTTATTATGTCATTAGTGGAACTTCGGAGGCCACCATGATCGAACACTCTTGAAAGTAGTCTCATAGTTTCCGGGATGCCATGAAGACCGCATACGCTATCTTTTGATAGTGCGGGTACCTAGATTTACATGGAGTGAGGACAGTAGACACGTAATATACCGTCTTTTGGAGCGGGAACTTGTGTCCGTCTGCCTCTCGTTTGACGACGAGCACTGCACTCACAACTTGGTTTGTTGCGGCTATGTATAATAGCATGGGTTCGCCAATATTTGGCGCGGTCAGGACTGGGTTAGTGGCCAAGGGTGCCTTTATTTCTTCCAGTCCAGCCGTGGCCGCATCCGTCCACTCGAAGTGTTCGGTGCGTCGAAGAAGGTGATACAAGGGTAGTGCCTTTTCTCCTAAGCGGGAGATAAAGCGGCTTAAGGCAGCCACACATCCAGTTAGTTTCTGGATCTGCTTGAGGTCTGTTGGGATAGCCAACTGTGATAGAGCTCGGATTTTTGCCAGATTGGCTTCAATTCCTCTATTGGAAACGATGAAGCTGGGCAATTTTCCGGAGGGTACTCCGAAGACACACTTCTTCGGGTTGAGCTTGATGTCGTATGTTCAGAGATTATCGAACGTAAGCCTCAAGTTGTCTATTAAGGTTTCGACATGTCTTGTTTTGATGACCACATTGTCTATGTAGGCCTCTACTGTCTTGCCAATTTGCTTTTCCAGGCATGTCTGAATCATGCGTTGGTAGGTTGCGCCGGCGTTTTTGAGCCCGAAGGGCATGGTGTTGAAACAGAAGGGGCCGTACGTGGTGATGAAGGCTGTTGCAGCCTGGTCGGACTCCGCCATCTTTATTTGATGGTATTCGGAGTATGCGTCAAGGAAACACAATGAGTCGTGTCCTGCGGTGGCATCGATTATATGATCAATGCAGGGGAGGGGCAAGGGATCCTTAGGGCAGGCTTTATTGAGGTCTTTGAAATCGACACACAAGCGCCAGGATTTGTCCTTTTTTGGTACCATTACTAGGTTTGCTAGCCAATCCGGATGTTTGATGTCTCTGATGAATCTGGCCTCAAGTAGCTTGGCTAGTTCTTCTCCATGGCTTGCCGCTTAGGCTCTAAGAAGCGTCTAAGAGTCTGCTTGACTCGCTTGTATCCTTTCAGTATATTGAGGTTGTGTTCGGCCAGTCTGCGTGGGATGCCCGGCATGTCTGAAGGGTGCCAGGCGAAAATATCCCAATTTTCACGCAGGAAGTCTCGCAGTGCGGTGTCTATTGTGGGGTTCAGCTGTGTCCCTATGGAAGCTGTCTTCGAAGGGTCTGTTGGGTGGACCTGGAATTTGACTATCTCGTCCGCTAGCTTGAAGGAGGTGGATTTAGGTCGCTTGTCGAGTATCACGTAGTCTCTGTCCACCGTTGCTTGCAGTGTTGTCAGTTCTTCGGCCACGTGGGCTTCTGATAATGCCTCCAGGGCGAGGGCGGCAGTTTTATTTTCAGCGCGGAGTGCGACGTCCGGATCACTAGCTATAGAGATGATTCCGTTGGGCCTGGGCATTTTGAGCTTCATGTACCCGTAATGGGGTATAGCCTGAAAACTCGCGAATGCGTCTCACCCCAAGAGGGCGTGGTATCCGCTGCTGAATGGGGATACTTGGAATGTAATTTCTTCGGACCTATAATTCTCCGGCGTGCCGAATACCACATCCAGTGTGATTTTTCCCATGCATTGTGCCTCTCGACTAGGGATAATTCCCCTGAAGGTCATAAGGCTTCGTTCAATGGGGCTCTTGTCGATTTCCATCTTGTTGAGGGTTTCCTCATAGATGAGGTTTAGTCCGCTTCCGCCGTCCATGAGCACTTTAGTAATCCTGAAGCCATCCACGATTGGGCTAAGGACCAAAGCGGCTGGTGCTCGGACTGTCCGGAATTGGGGTTCGTCACTGGCATTGTAGGTTATAGCCGTGTTGTTCCATGGGTTTATTGTTGCCACATGGCAAACTTCTGCGAGGCTGCGCTGAGCTCGCTTGCGCCTATTATTTGAGGCGAAAGTCTCGAAGACTGTAAATACCATATTGTGTCTCCGGCGGGATGTTTTATGAGGAGATCCTCGCAGCTTTTTGCTACCTGCCGGAGTATCCAACATGCTCTAAGGCTATGCGTTGGCGTAGTATCCGATGTTCTATGAATCTTGCACGACCCGTTTAGCCATTCTTCCAATACGGTTCCACGCCTTGCGGCGGGCTTTATTTTTTTGGTACTTGAATTGGGTGACTTACGAGAGTTTACCCTTTTAGTTCGGACAGGGGATTTGGCTAGAGCCGGATTGTCCCAAAAACTTGTTTGGGTTTTCCAGGCGCTCTCCATCGCGCAGTACTTTTGCACTATGGCCGCTAGGTCAGCGAAGTGTACTATTTCACGGCGACTTATAGCGTTGAGAATCCCTTTGTCCGTGCAATGCTTGCAAAAGAGGGAGATTGCGTCTACCTCGCGACAGTCCTTGACCTTGTTTATCACAAGGAGGAATCTGGCCCAGTAATGATGTACTGCTTCTTGGGGCTCTTGTCTTATATGGGAAAGATTGGATAAATCTGGGTGGGTGGGCGAATTTGAATCCGAATCCTGACCCGATCTTGGACCCAGGGGCAAAGAAGCTTCCGAGCTTAGCGGCTCGGGTTCTGCGAAGTTGCCCGATTTCTTCGGCCCGCCCCCCGATCCTGAGTCCGGGACTAGGGTCATGTCCTCCCGTAAGCGGGTGTCCGACTTGGAGAGCTCGAAAATCCAGACATAGTTCATCCTCAAAGTGGAGGGAGAATTAGGGTGATGCTCTTCCACTACCGCTATCTTGTGGGTGACCGGTGGAGAGCGAATCTCCCTTTGATCAGGTTTAAGCTCAATCCGGTCATAGTCCGTAGCGACGCTTGATATCTAGTACACAACCTTCTTCTTGTAGACGTTGTTGGGCCTGCAAGTGCACACGTTTGTAGGACAGTAGCAAATTTCCCTCAAGTGGATGACCTAAGGTTTATCAATCTGTAGGAGGCGTAGGATGAAGATGGTCTCTCTCAAACAACCCTGCCACCAAATAACAAAGAGTCTCTTGTGTCCCCAACACACTCAATACAATGGTAAATTGTATAGGTGCACTAGTTCGGCGAAGAGATGGTGATACAAGTGAAAAATAGATAGTAGATAAAGGTATTTATAATCTGAAATTATAAAAACAGCAAGGTAACAAGTGGTAAAAGTGAGCGTAAACGGTATTGCAATGATAGGAAACAAGACCTAGGGTTCATACTTTCACTAGTGCAAGTTCTCTCAACAATAATAACATAGATAGATCATATAACAATCCCTCAACATGCAACAAAGAGTCACTCCAAAGACACTAATAGCGGAGAACGAACGAAGAGATTATGGTAGGGTACGAAACCACCTCAAAGTTATTCTTTCGGATTGATCTATTAAAGAGTCCGTACTAGAATAACACCTTAAGACACAAATCAACCAAAACCCTAATTTCACCTAGATACTCCATTGTCAGCTCAAGTATCCGTGGGCATGATTATACGATATGCATCACACAATCTCAGATTCATCTATTCAACCAACACAAAGTACTTCAAATAGTGTCCCAAAGTTTCTACCGGAGAGTCAAGAACGTGTGCCAACCCCTATGCATAGGTTCATGGGCGGAACCCGCAAGTTGGTCACCAAAACATACATCAAGAGGCACATGATATCCCATTGGCAAGACATACATCAAGTATTCTCATAAAAGACTCAATCCGATAAGATAACTTCAAAGGGAAACTCAATTCGTCACAAGAGAGTAGAGGGGGAGAAACATCATAAGATCCAACTACAATAGCAAAGCTCGGGATACATCAAGATCGTGCCATAGAGGGAACACGAGAGAGAACACGAGAGAGAGAGAGAGATCAAACACATAGCTACTGGTACATACCCCCAGCCCCGAGGGTGAACTACTCCCTCCTCGTCATTGAGAGCGCCGGGATGATGAAGATGGCCACCGGTGAAGGATCCCCCTCCGGCAGGGTGCCGGGAAGGGCTCCCGAGAGGTTTTTGGTGGCTACAGAGGCTTGCGGCGGCGGAACTCCCGATCTATCTTCTCCGTGGATGTTTTTAGGGTACGTGGGACTATATAGGCAAAAGAAGTCGGTCGGGGGGGTGCTCGAGGGGCCCACAAGACAGGGGGGCGCCACCCTGTAAGGGGGGCGTGCCCTCCTATCTCGTGGCCTCCTCGAGGCTCTTCTGACATGAACTCCAAGTCTCTTGGGTGATATTCTTCCCAAAAATAACGCCGCCGAAGGTTTCATTCCGTTTGGACTCCGTTTGATATTCCTTTTCTTCGAAATACTGAAACAGGCAATAAAACAGCAATATGGGCTGGGCCTCCGGTTAATAGGTTAGTCCCAAAAGTAATATACAAGTGTATAATAAAGCTCATAATCATTCAAAATAGATAATAATATAGCATGGAACAATAAAAAATTATAGATACGTTGGAGACGTATCAAGCATCCCCAAGCTTAATTCCTGCTCGTCCTCGAGTAGGTAAATGATAAAAACAGATTTTTTGATGTGGAATGCTACCTAGCATGATTCTCGTTGTATTTTTCTTTAATGTGGCATGAATGTTCAGATCCAAATGATTCAAGATAAAATCTTACAAAACATAAAAACAATAATGCTTCAAAGCATACTAACAAATAATCATGTCCTATCAAAATAGCATAGCCAAAGAAAACTTATCCCTACAAAATCATATAGTTAGGCCATGCTTCATTTTCATTACACAAAATACTCCCATCATGTACAACCCCGATGACGAGCCGAGCAATGTTTTCATACTTTTTAATGCGCTTTAGCTTTTTCAACTCTTACGCAATACATGAGCGCAAGCCATGGACATAGCACTATGGTGGTAAACGGTGGTGGTTGTAAGGACAAAAAGGGAGAAGATAATCTCACATCAGCTAGGCGTATCGACGGGCTATGGAGATGCCCATCAATAGATATCAATGTGAGTGAGTAGGGATTGCAATGCAACAGATGCACTAGAGCTATAAATATATGAAAGCTTAACAAAAGAGACTAAGTGGGTGTGCATCCAACTTGCTTGCTTATGAAGACCTAGGGCACTTTGAGGAAGCCCATCATTGGAATATACAAGCCAAGTTCTATAATGAAAAATTCCCACTAGTATATGAAAGTGACAACATATGAGACTCTCTATCATGAAGATCATGGTGCTATTTTGAAGCACAAGTGTGGAAAAGGAGATAGTAGCAATTGTCCGTTCTCTCTTTTTCTCTCATTTTTTTCTTTTCTTTCTTTCTTTTTCTTTCTTTCTTTTTTTCTTTCTTTTTGGTGGGCTTCTTTGGCCTCTTTTATTTTTATAAAGTCCGAAGTCTCATCCCGACTTGTGGGGGAATCATAGTCTTCATCATTCTTTCCTCACTGGGACAATGCACTAATAATGAAGATCATCACACTTATATGGATTTACAACTCAAAGCTAGAACAAGATATGACTCTATATGAATGCCTCCGGCGGTGTACCGGGATATGCAATGAATCAAGAGCGACATGTATGAAAGTTATGAAGGTGGCCTTGCCACAAATACGATGTCAAGTACCTGATCATGCAAAGAGCAATATGACAATGATGATGCGTGTCATAATAACGGAACGGTGGAAAGTTTCATGGCAATATATCTCTAAATGGCTATGGAAATGCCATAATAGGTAGGTATGGTGGCTGTTTTGAGGAAGGTAAATAATGGGTTCAATACCGGCGAAAGTTGAGCAATAATAAGATAGGCTAGCAAAGTGGAAGGATGAGTGTGCGTATACCCATGGACTCACATTAGTCATAAAGAACTCATATACTTATTGCAAAAGTCTACTTAGTCCTTGAAGCAAAGTACTACTACGCATGCCCCAAGAGGGATAGATTGGTAGGAAAAGACCATCGCTCGTCCCCGACTGCCACTCATAAGGAAGAAAATCAAAAGAGCACCTCATGCAACAAATTTGTCACACAATTTTTACAATACGTGCATGCTACAGGACTTGCCAACTTTAACAAAAGTATTTCTCAATTTCATAATTACCCACTAGCATGACTCTAACATTACTACCTTTATATCTCAAAACAATTATCAAGCAACATATTGACCATAGCATCCAATTCACTTCCTATGATAGTTTTTATTCGAATTACCATGCTGTTTAAGACTCTCAAAATAATATAAGTGAAGCATGAGAGACTAGCAATTTCTTCAAAATATAACCATCGCCGTGCTCTAAAAGATATAAGTGAAGTACTAGAGCAAATGGCAAACTACTCTGACAAGATATAAGTGAAGATCAATGAGTAGTCAAATAATTGTGCAACTATGTGAAGACTCTCTCTCATTAAAGAATTTGAGATATTGGTATTGTATTCAAGCAGCAAGCAAAACAAAATAAAATGACAATGCAAGGATAGCACAACTCATGTGAAGAAGCAAAAACTTAGGCTCAACCGATACTAACCGATAGTTGTTGAAGAAGAAAGGTGGGATGCCTACCGGGGCATCCCCAAGCTTAGATTCTTGAGACTTCTTGAAATATTATCTTGGGGTTCCTTGGGCATCCCCAAGCTTGAGCTTTTGTGTCTCCTTAATTCCTCTCATATCATGGTTTCTCTATTTATGAAAAGCTTCATCCACACCAAACTCAACAAGAACTCGTGAGATAGGTTAGTATAAATCAATGCAAAACCTTATCATTTTCTACTGTAACATATTACTAACATTATTATTCAACATTGAATACTAAATTTCTCTGCATATTTAATACTCCTATCCTCAAATAGAATCATTAAACAAGCAAACATACGCAAACAATGCAACTATAACAGCAATCTGCCAAAACAGTACAGTCTGTAAAGAATGCAAGAGTATCAATATTTGCCTGACTCCAAAAATAATGAACTTAAATTCCCACTGTAATAAATTTATCATATCTCAATATTCAAAAAGATTCAACGTTGTACCATTCTCTTACTTTTCTAGGGAATTTTTGCAACAGCGGTAAACTTTCTGTTTTCAAACAGCAACATGTATACTAGCAAAATAAGCATGGCAAAGGCTATCCTTGACTTTTTTATTGAAAGTAAAGATGCAAAACATTAATCTAACTAACATAAAGCAAATACTAACAAGATAAAATGACGCTCCAAGCAAAACACATATCATGTGGCGAATAAAAATATAGCTACAAGTAAAGTTACCGATGAACGAAGACGAAAGAGGGGATGCCTTCCGGGGCATCCCCAAGCTTAGGCTCTTGGTTTTCCTTGAATATTACCTTGGGGTGCCTTTGGCATCCCCAAGCTTAGACTCTTTCCACTCCTTATTCCTAGTCCATCGAAACTTCACCCAAAACTTGAAAACTTCAACCACACAAAACTCAACACAAAACTCGTAAGCTCCGTTAGTATAAGAAAATAAAACCACCACTTAGGTACTGTAATGAACTCATTCTAAATTCATATTGGTGTAGTATATACTGTATTCTAACTTATCTATGGTTCATACCCTCCGATACTACTCATAGATGCATCAAAATAAGCAAACAACACAATGGAAACAGAATCTGTCAAAAACAGAACAGCCTATAGTAATCTATATCAAACGTATACTTATGGAACCCCAACAATAATGAAATAAATTGCTGGACCTTATAAATTTGTCTATTAATCATCTTCAAAAAGAATCAACCTAAAATGACTCTCCAGTAAAACATGACAGCTAATCTCGTGAGCCCTAAAGTTTCTGTTTTTCACAGCAAGATCACATAAACTTCACCCGAGTCTTCCCAAAGGTTCTACTTGGCACTTTATTGAAACAAAAGCTATAAAACATGATTACTACAGTAGCAAAATCATGTGGACACACAAAAACAGTAAGGGTAAATATTGGGTTATCTCCCAACAAGCTCTTTTCCTTAATGCCTTTCTAGCTAGGCATGATGATAGCAATGATGCTCACATAAAAAATAAGAATTGAAACATAAAGAGAGCATCATGAAGCATATGACTAGCACATTTAAGCCTATCCCTCTTCCTATGCATAGGTATTTTTTGAGCAAACAACTTATGGGAACAATAATCAACTAGCATAGGATGGCAAAACAAGCATAACTTCAAAAATTTCAACACATAGAGAGGAAACATGACATTATTGCAACTCCTACAAGCATATGTTCCTCTCTCATAATAGTTTTCAGTAGCATCATGAATGAATTCAACAATATAACCAGCACCTAAAACATTCTTTTCATGATCTACAAGCATAGAAAATCTACTACTCTCCACATAAGCAAATTTCTTCTCATGAATAGTAGTGGGAGCAAACTCAACAAAATAATTATCATGTGAGGCATAATCAAATTGAAAACTAAAATCATGATGACAAGTTTCATGGTTACCATTACTCTTAATAGCATACAAGTCATCATGATAATCATCATAGATAGCAACTTTTTTCTCATAATCAATTGGAACCTCTTCCGAAATAGTGGAATCATCACTAAATAAAGTTGACACTCTTCCAAATCCACTTTCATGTTCATCACAATAAGATTCAACATCCTCCAAAATAGTGGGATCACTACTTCCTAAAGTTGACACTCTTCCAAACCCACTTTCATCAATATAATCATCATAAATAGGAGGCATGCTTTCATCATAATAAATATTCTCATCAAAACTTGGGGGACAAAAAATATCATATTCATCAAACATAGCTTCCCCAAGCTTGTGGCTTCACATATCATTAGCATCATGGATATTCAAGGAATTCATACTAACAACATTGCAATCATGCTCATCATTCAAAGATATAGTACCAAACATTCTAATGCATTCTTCTTCTAGCACTTGAGCACGATTTTCCTTTCCATCAAACTCACGAAAGATACTAAAAAGACGAAGCTTATGAGACAAACTTAACTCCATTTCTTTGTAGTTTTCTTTTATAAACTAAACTAGTAGTAGTGATAAAACAAGAAACAAAAAGATTCGATTGCAAGATCTAAAGATATACCTTCAAGCACTCACCTCCCCAGCAACGGCGCCAGAAAAGAGCTTAGTTGACGGGGTGTGGGTGCCGTTTACCTAGCCTCCCCGGCAACGGCGCCAGAAAAGAGCTTGATGTCTACTACACAACCTTCTTCTTGTAGACGTTGTTGGGCCTGCAAGTGCACAGGTTTGTAGGACAGTAGCAAGTTTCCCTCAAGTGGATGACCTAAGGTTTATCAATCCATAGGAGGTATAGGATAAATATGGTCTCTCTCAAACAACCCTGCAACCAAATAACAAAGAGTCTCTTGTGTCCCCAACACTCCCAATACAATGGTAAATTGTATAGGTGCACTAGTTCGGCGAAGAGATGGTGATACAAGTGCAAAATAGATAGTAGATAAAGGTATTTATAATCTGAAATTATAAAAACAGCAAGGTAACAAGTGGTAAAAGTGAGCGTAAACGGTATTGCAATGATA
This sequence comes from Triticum dicoccoides, assembly GCF_002162155.2. Taxonomy (NCBI): domain Eukaryota; kingdom Viridiplantae; phylum Streptophyta; class Magnoliopsida; order Poales; family Poaceae; genus Triticum; species Triticum dicoccoides. Next base: position 523,522,378 of record NC_041385.1, read on the forward strand.
GGAAACAAGGCCTAGGGTTCATACTTTCACTAGTGCAAGTTCTCTCAACAATAATAACATAGATAGATCATATAACAATCCCTCAACATGCAACAAAGAGTCACTCCAAAGACACTAATAGCGGAGAACGAACGAAGAGATTATGGTAGGGTACGAAACCACCTCAAAGTTATTCTTTCAGATCGATCTATTAAAGAGTTCGTACTAGAATAACACCTTAAGACACAAATCAACCAAAACCCTAATGTCACCTAGATACTCCATTGTCACCTCAAGTATCCGTGGGCATGATTATACGATATGCATTACACAATCTCAGATTCATCTATTCAACCAACACAAAGTACTTCAAAGAGTGTCCCAAAGTTTCTACCGGAGAGTCAAGAACGTGTGCCAACCCCTATGCATATGTTCATGGGCGGAACCCGCTAGTTGGTCACCAAAACATACATCAAGAGGCACATGATATCCCATTGTCACCACAGATAAGCACGGCAAGACATACATCAAGTGTTCTCATAAAAGACTCAATCCGATAAGATAACTTCAAAGGGAAAACTCAATTCATCACAAGAGAGTAGAGGAGGAGAAACACCATAAGATCCAACTACAATAGCAAAGCTCGGGATACATCAAGATCGTGCCATAGAGGGAACACGAGAGAGAACACGAGAGAGAGAGAGAGATCAAACATATAGCTACTGGTACATACCCTCAGCCCCGATGGTGAACTATTCCCTTCTCGTCATGGAGAGCGCCGGGATGATGAAGATGGCCACCGGTGAAGGATCCCCCCTCCGGCAGGGTGCCGGGAAGGGCTCCCGAGAGGTTTTTGGTGGCTACAGAGGCTTGCGGCAGCGGAACTCCCGATCTATCTTCTCCGTGGATGTTTTTAGGGTACGCGAGACTATATAGGCGAAAGAAGTTGGTCGGGGGGTGCTCGAGAGGCCCACGAGATAGGGGGGCGCCACCCTGTAAGGGGGGCGCGCCCTCCTATCTCGTGGCCTCCTCGAGGCTCTTCTGACGTGAACTCCAAGTCTCCTGGGTGATATTCTTCCCAAAAATAACGCTGGCGAAGGTTTCATTCCATTTGGACTCCGTTTGATATTCCTTTTCTTCGAAATACTGAAACATACAATAAAACAACAATATGGGCTGGGCCTCCGGTTAATAGGTTAGTCCCAAAAGTAATATAAAAGTGTATAATAAAGCCCATAATCATTCAAAACAGATAATAATATAGCATGGAATAATCAGAAATTATAGATACGTTGGAGACGTATCAACGCCCAGGGCGGCGATGCGATCCAAGAGCTCATTGAGGGAGAAGAGCTCTACTGGGTCCATCTGTTCGGCAGATTCCGAATCAACGTGGAGGCTATTTTTAATGACCTGTGAAGTCATTGTCGGTGCAACAGCCGATCGGGCGATCATGACGAAGCCGCCGAGCCGGAGAGTTTGGCCTAAAGCCAGGGCTCCCTTGGAGGTGATGTTGTCTTTGACAACGAGACGAGCCATCAGGCCTTATTGTGATGACACAGTGGAACTCTCAATGAAAGCACCAATGTCGGTGTCAAAACTGGCGGATCTCGGGTAGGGGGTCCTGAACTGTACGTCTAAGGCTAATGGTAACAGGAGACTGGGGACACGATGTTTTACCCAGGTTCGGGCCATCTCGATGGAGGTAATACCCTACTTCCTGCTTGATTGATCTTGATGATATAAGTATTACAAGAGTTGATCTACCACGAGATCAGAGAGGCTAAACCCTAGAAGCTAGCCTATGGTATGATTGTTGTTGATGATGATGATTCCTACGGACTAAACCCTCCGGTTTATATAGACACCAAAGGGGGCTAGGGTTACACAGAGTCGGTTTACAGAGAAGGAGATCTACATCCGAATCGCCAAGCTTGCCCTCCACGCCAAGGAGAGTCCCATCCGGACACGGGACGAAGTCTTCTGTCTTGTATCTTCATAGTCCAACAGTTCGGCCAAAGTATATAGTCCGGCTGTCCGGATAGCCCCTTATCCAGAACTCCCTCAGCCTTCATCTAGGAGCCAGCGGGGTGGGGGATCCCCGGATCTCGTCGAGGTCGCGGGCTATGGTGACTGGAGGTCCATTGGCACTTGCCGTTTGGGTCCTCAGATGGGCGATGGATGCAGGGAGACGAAGACCCTTCTTCTTCCTTGTCGGTATGATTTGTTGTTGCTGTTCTTCTCCTTCCTCTGCGCTGGAGCTGGAGGGAGATTCTGTTTTGCCCGGGCGAATGGCCCGGCCGCGGTGCTAGACCGGTCGGATGACTCGAGTTCTCTTCCTTCCGGAAGGGACATTTTTCGCGGTACTCAAAGCCAAAGATAGCGACGTCTGTTGCAGGTGTGTTGGATTGATGTCCATGCCCTCTCAGCGCTGGTGTCAAGAAAGGAGGAAGCAGCGTGGCGGCAATTGTTCCGTGGTTGAAGATGATAACCTGCTTGCGCCTGGTTGCAGATCGTTCTGCTGCAGGGGTCTTCTCTCAAGATTCAGGGATGATGACACGGAGCTCGAGAGATCTTCTTATGTTATGGTTGTCTTAGGGTACTCTAGGTGTTTATGGTCCTTTGTGTTTGCGTTTTAGTGTGCTTGTATGGGTCAACTATTTTGTTTTGTTTCGTGATTTGAATGCAAATAATTCTCAAAAAAAAACCCAAAAACGTACCAATCTATCATCACGACCACAGACTTCCCTTTAAAATAAGGTATAAATATAAATATGCTAACTTTTCAGCTGAAACCATTGCCGGCATTAATAGTTGCATGCGAGACCAAACTAAATCAAACAACGTATCAACCTATCGGATCCAGATCCTCTAACATAGGATGGGAAGTCAGATAAGCTACGGTAGCCTGACTTTCCTTCACTAGATTCCTGTAATTTGCAGCCTAACACAATGATTTAAGAACAGTGATTACCTACAGTAATACGCGAACAACAGTAGTTTTTAAACCGTGCTCGTTCTCTGACTTCCTTTCACCATTTTACACAAGATGATGCTGTAGCTCTCTAACTTGCCTTGTGCAAGTTAGAGGATCTGGTTCCCAACCTACCATGACCGCAGAGGCGCAGACTCAAATATGCCTAACTTTACAGCTGGTAGTCGCAGGCGGCTACGAAACATCGCCAGTACATGTATAACACAACCGATCGATTGCCAGCTTCCCTCCTTCAGAGTTCAGAACACTGCCACTGAAACACAGAAGCAAATATGCAGAGCACCGTCGTGCTTTACACATGGATGGTCAGGGGCCACCTCCACCCCATGACACAGTTCGCCCACCATCTCGCCGCACATGGCGTTCCTGTCACGTCGCCGTCGCCGACGTCCCGTCTACAGGCAAGTCCTCTGAGACCATTGCCGGCCTCGCCGCATCCTATCCTTCCGTCTCCTTCCACCTACTCCCGCCGTCAGCGACCCGTTCCGCCCAGACGGCTGACCCCGATGCCGATCCATTCATCGCCCTTGTCGCCGACCTCCGCGCCACCAACTCTGCCCTCCTCGCCTTCCTGAGGTCCCTCCCCTCCATCAAGGCTCTAATCACCGACTTCTTCTGCGCCTACGGGTTTGATGCCGCCGCAGAGCTCCGCGTCCCGGCCTACCTTTTCTTCACCTCCGCTGCGTCGGTCCTTGCTGCCTACCTGCACATCCCCGTCATGCGCTCCACTCTCTCCTTCCGGGACATGGGGCGCAACCTGCTGCACTTCCCCGGAGTCCACCCAATTCCGGCGTCCGACTTGCCGGAAGTGCTGCTCGACCGCGGCGACAGCCAGTACAAGGCAATCCTTAGCCTTATGGAGCAGCTGCCAAGATCTAAGGGCATTCTGTCTAACACGTTCGAGTGGTTGGAGTCCCGCGCCGTTAAGGCGATAAAAGACGGGACTCCCCGTCCCGGCGAGTCAGTACCGGCATTGTACTGCGTCGGTCCATCGGTCGGCGAGGAGAGGGGAAGCACCGTGAAGCACGAATGCCTAAGATGGCTAGACAAGCAGCCAGCGCGGAGCGTGGTATTCCTCTGCTTCGGGAGCGCGAGCTCGGTGCCCGCAGAGCAGTTAAAGGAGATCGCCGTGGGACTGGAGAAGAGCGGGCACGCGTTCTTATGGGCCGTGCGAGCACCCGTTGCACCGGACGCCGACGCGACGAAGCGGTTCGAGAGGCGGGCCGAGGCGGCGGTGGAGCCGCTGCTGCCGGAGGGATTCTTGAACAGGACGAGGGGACGCGGGATGGTGGTTTCTTCCTGGGCGCCGCAAGTGGAGGTGCTCCGGCACCCGGCGACCGGCGCGTTCGTGACGCATTGCGGATGGAACTCTACGCTAGAGGCTGTTGTAGCCGGGGTGCCGATGCTGTGCTGGCCGATGTACGCAGAGCAGAGGATGAACAAGGTGCTCGTCGTGGAGGAGATGAAACTCGGGGTGGCCATGAGCGGCTACGACGAGGGGATAGTTAAAGCGGATGAGGTAGAGGGGAAGGTGAAACTGATCATGGAGTCCGAGCAAGGGGAGGAGATCAGGGAGCGGATGACGATGGCGCAAGAGATTGCTGCCAATGCGCTGGAAAGCGGTGGATCTTCGGCGGCAGCATTTGTTGACTTCCTGGATAATCTGAAGATTTCGATGCTCGATTGAATCGTTGACTATGCCTTTTTAGCCTTCTTCGTGTAATCGTGTTCACCTTGTCCAACATGTGTACTCTGGAGTGGAATTTTCAAAGTGAGCAACACCACTTAATCAGTATGCACAAAATGAAGTAGCAATCAGCTAATGGTGTCCCTTTTTTTCAAGAACACACAAGCTATATGTCTTTTGTACTCCCTCTATCCAAAAAAAATTATCTTAAATTTGTCTAAATACGGATGCATCTATCAGTACAAGCTATTTAGGAAGGAGTAATGTGAAGATACGGGGCTTCGTGGCCTGGATCTGCGTGGCGGCTGCGACGAGTGCAGCAAGGATGGTCTTCGCTTTGCACTATGATCCATATAACAAAGAAAAAAATCGATGATCAAAATGAGTGAAATACTAAGTCATAGATGGCACGTCATTCAAGAGACCATCAACAAGTTTTGCAGGGCATATGTACAAATGCAAAAGCGGTGGCCAAGTGGTGTAGGACTCCGTGAGCTCGTAAGTTTTGCTTAATGTTGCTCTATCTGTTGGTAATGTGATTGTTCTGCTCTATGTTGCAATGTTTTGGTCATATGATTTTGTTGCTTTGCTAGCTCGGCCTCAGAGGCTTTGTACAACAAGAACAAATATAAGTCATTCATGAGGATTCATTGTTGGAGAAAGTTGATGCTCGCCCCCTGTCGGCGTCAAAATCGGCGGATCTTGGGTAGGGGGTCCCGAGCTATGAATCTTGGATCAATGGGGAATATGAGACGAAGGGGACAATGTTTATCCAGGTTCGAGCCTTCTTGAAGAGGTAAAACCCTACGTCCTGCTTGATTGTATTGATGTGTATATGATGGTTACAGAGTCGATCTACCACGAGATCAGATGAACTAAACCCTAGGCGAGTAGGATGATGGTTTTTCTTCTAGCCTCTACGACCTAAACCCTCTAGTTTATATAGACACTTGGGGTCCTAGGGTTACACATGGTCGATTACAATGAAGGAATAAACATGCTGATTCTCTCATCTTTACTTGGAGGACACACCAAGGCCCCGAAGGTTTCCTGTCCGGATAAAGACTCGCCTTATAGTAGTTGTAGAGCAGCCCACCTATCCGGCCCATTAAAGGCCGGCAGCCTGAGGACCCCTTAGTCCAGGACTCCCACAACCCGCGCGTTGCTTAGGCGACCGACTCGGAGGAACCTAGCGTGCCGCCGGCCGGGACTCCCTTCCTCCTCCCTCTCTCCTCACCTACACATGAGGCCGACATCGGCCAAGCTCGCGGCACAACCAGGGACTGTGGCGGCGGGGCTTGCACTGCTCCTCCCGATCTAGGGCAGAGAGCTCGGATCGGGGGCGGCAGCCCTCTGATGAGGCCACCCTCTCCTGTGGCGAGGATGGGACTGGCGGCTTGCGGGTCACCGGATCGGGCGGCTAGCGGCTAACCTGCAGGTTGGGGCTGGAGATTTGTTGCCCCAGCGGCCGACGCCAGATCTGGCAGCTGCTCCCGATATGGTGTGCTCCAACCCGGTCGGATCTTAACCGATCACAGGACTATGGGCGGAGCAGGTGGTGGGGGTCTAGATCGGGATAACTCCATGGTCGTCTATGGTCGGGCGCGATGGTGACGACGCCTGAGGGCACCAGTTTTCTTCTTTAAGACGTCGGTCGGTCTGCCCTACCTCTTCCCACCTCACTGCTACTCGGGTGAAAATCTTAACTATGGTGGGCAGCGACGGTGCTCTGGGCGTCGTGTCCTTCTTGAAGGCATCGTCGTGAGATCATTGTGGTGGTGGGCATCGTGTGGGCTCGTTGGTAGCTGCAGATGGTGTGCCCTTCTCCCTCCAGTGGCATCTGTGCCAGGGGAAACCCTAGATCTGGGTGTGCCGAATCAGATGATGATGGGGACTTCGGTGTCGTTCTCCCTCTTGAGGGCATTGTTTTGGAGCAGGTAGTAACTAAAGGGGCCAATAGGTGGAGCGCTGTTGTATTTACCACATCAAAAATGGCGGGCCTCGACGATGTGGCATAGTGGAGTCTTGGCATTGGGCATGGGTTGATGGACACTGTCACGAAACATAGTACAAAAAAATTGCCCTACGATCACCCAAGAACAATATGAAGATGCATATAGGATTTGAATCAACAATTGTTACCGACTCCGGAGTGCAGCAGAAGTAGACGAGTCGGTGTACATCGTACTTGGAGTCCCTCAACTGTTGACGATCCCGCAAACCGCCCTCGAATGATCCCTCACACAGAAGACCGAAAGCACAACCTCTCTACTTGGTTGCAAGCATATGATCTTCACGATCAGACAGTGCTTCGCCGTCCAGAACTAATCCCCGGAGAATTAAAGGGAGGAGATTAGAACCATACTGGGCTTCTAATTATGAGGATTAGATGAACTAGGTCTAGCTCTAATTATTCAACTAGGACCAACTAGAACTAGAACTAGATGAACTAGAGGAGGCTCCCAAACTTGTATGTTCAAACGGTCCAAATCCTCTAGTATATATAGGTTGGAGAGGGGAGAGGGGAGGCGCCACATAAGGGGGGAGGGAGTTCCCCATTTTTGGCCGGCCAAGAGGAGGGGGAAGCCCCCTCCAATTCGGCGCCCTTCCCTCCTCACCATGAGGAGAAGGAGGTGCCTTCCAATTGGGCCTTTATGGCCCAATACTCCTTCCACCGTTTGGCTTTTAAGGCATGTTGATATTAAATTAAATATAAAAGCCTTTTAAAAATTACTAGAGCCTTTTATGATTAATTTAAAATCACCGGAAACATTCTCTAGCTATATATTATTTATCGGGAATACCCGGTATTGCCCCATAAACTTGTTGTTGTTGTTGTTGTTGTTGTTGTTGTTGTTGT
>NC_041385.1:523533573-523534660 GCF_002162155.2 Triticum dicoccoides
GGTTCAAGACACACCTCCGAGTACATTAAGGGCGTGCATGAATTTCTCGAAGTGGCCGAGGCAAACAAGCAGAATGGTTTTATGTGTTGTCCATGCCCTATATGTGGGAATACGAAGTCTTACTCTGACCGAAAAATCCTTCACACCCACCTGCTTTACAAGGGTTTCATGCCACACTATAATGTTTGGACGAGGCACGGAGAAATAGGGGTTATGATGGAAGACGACGAAGAAGAAAAGTACGATGACAACTATGTGCCCCCTGAATACGGTGATGATACTAAAGATCAAGAGGAACCAGACGATGTGCACGATGATGCTGCAACAGGCGAAGCTGCTGAAGATCAAGAGGAACCAGACGATGTGCTCGATGATGATGATCTTCGCCGGGTCATTGTCGATGCAAGGACGCAATGCGAAAGTCAAAAGGAGAAGCTGAAGTTCGATCGCATGTTAGAGGACCACAAAAAAGGGTTGTACCCCAATTGCGAAGATGGCAACACAAAGCTCGGTACCATACTGGAATTGCTGCAGTGGAAGGCAGAGAATGCTGTGCCTGACAAAGGATATGAGAAGCTACTAAAAATATTGAAGAAGAAGCTTACAAAGGATAACGAATTGCCCGGCAGTACATACGCAGCAAAGAAGGTCCTATGCCCTCTAGGATTGGAGGTGCAGAAGATACATGCATGCCCTAATGACTGCATCCTCTACCGCGGTGCGTACAAGGATCTGAACGCATGCCCGGTATGCGGTGCATTACGGTATAAGATCAGACGAGATGACCCTGGTGATGTTGACGGCGAGCCCCCCAGGAAGAGGGTTCCTGCGAAGGTGATGTGGTATGCTCCTATAATACCACGGTTGAAACGTCTGTTCAGAAACGGAGAGCATGCCAAGTTGATGCTGTTGCTGTTGCTGTTGTTGTTGTTGTTGCTGCTGTTGTTGTTGTTGCTGTTGTTGTTGTTGTTGTTGCTGTTGTTGTTGTTGCTGTTGTTGTTGTTGCTGTTGTTGCTGTTGCTGTTGCTGTTGCTGTTGCTGTTGCTGTTGCTGTTTTTCGTGGCCGCAAGAAGATACATGCATGCCC
>NC_041385.1:523537695-523554992 GCF_002162155.2 Triticum dicoccoides
TGCTGCTGCTGCTGCTGTTGTTGTTGTTGTTGTTGTTGTTGTTGTTGTTGTTGTTATTGTTGTTGTTGCTGCTGCTGTTGCTGTTGTTGTTGCTGCTGTTGCTGCTGCTGCTGCTGCTGCTGTTGTTGTTGTTGATCAACTTGTGTGTTGTAGGGTGCCCCTCTGCCCCGTATATAAAGGAGCAAGGGGGAGGCCGGTCGGCCCTCCTAGAGCGCCCCCCAAAAGAGGAGTCCTACTAGGATTACTAGTCCAAGTAGGATTCCACCAAAAGGGAGAGAGGGGGAAGGAAGGAGAGGGAGAGAGAAGGAAAGGGGGCGCCGCCCCCTTCCCTACTCCAATTCGGAGCCAAGGGGGAGGGGGCGCGCGACCTGCCCTGGCCGCCCCTCTCTCTCTCCACCAAGGCCCATGAGGCCCATTAGTTCCCCCGGGGGGTTTCGGTAACCCTTCAGCACTCCGGTTTTATCCGGAACTTCTCCGGAACACTTTCGGTCTCCGAATATAGTCGTCCAATATATCAATCTTTATGTCTCGACCATTTTGAGACTCCTCGTCATGTTTGTGATCTCATCCGGGACTCCAAGCAAACTTTGGTCATCAAAGCACATAACTCATAATACAAATTGTCATCGAACGTTAAGCGTGCGGACCCTACGGGTTCGAGAACTATGTAGACATGACCGAGACACATCTCCGGTCAATAACCAATAGAGGAACCTGGATGCTCATATTGGCTCCTACATATTCTACAAAGATCTTTATGGGTCAAACCGCATAACAACATACGTTGTTCCCTTTGTCATCGGTATGTTATTTGCCCGAGAGTCGATCATCGGTATCATCATACCTAGTTCAATCTCGTTACCGACAAGTATCTTTACTCGTTCCGTAATACTTCATATCGCAACTAACTCATTAGACACATGGCTTGCAAAGCTTATAATGGTGAGCATTACCAAGAGGGCCCAGAGATACCTCTCCGAAACACGGAGTGACAAATCCTAATCTCGATCTATGCCAACCCAACAAACACCTTCGGAGACACCTGTAGAGCATCTTTATAATCACCCAGTTATGTTGTGACGTTTGATAGCACACAAGGTGTTCCTCCGGTATTCGGGAGTTGCATAATCTCATAGTATGAGGAACATGTATAAGTCATGAAGAAAGCAGTAGCAATGAAACTGTAACGATCATAATGCTAACCTAACAGATGGGTCATGTCCATCACATCATTCTCCCAATGATGTGACCCCGTTCATCAAATGACACACATGTCTATGGTTAGGAAACATAACCATCTTTGATTAACGAGCTAGTCAAGTAGAGGCATACTAGGGACACTATATTTTCTCTATTTATTCACACATGTACTAAGTTTCCGGTTAATACAATTCTAGCATTAATAATAAACATTTATCACGAAACAAGGAAATAAATAATAACTTTATTATTGCCTCTAGGGCATATTTCCTTCAGTCTCCCACTTGCACTAGAGTCAATAATCTAGTTCACATCGCCATGTGATTTAACACCAATAGTTCACATGTGTATGTGATTAGCACCCATAGTTCACATCGCCATGTGACCAACACCCAAAGGGTTTACTAGAGTCAGTAATCTAGTTCACATCGCTATGTGATTAACACCCAAAAAGTACTAAGGTGTGATCATGTTTTGCTCATGAGAGAAGTTTAGTCAACGGGTCTGTCATATTCAGAGCCGTATGTATTTTGCAAATATTCCATGTCTACAATGCTTTGCATGGAGCTACTCCAGCTAATTGCTCCCACTTTCAATATGTATCCAGATTGAGACTTTGAGTCATCTGGATTGGTTTAAAAGCTTGCATCGACGTAACTCTTTACGACGAACTCTTTATCACCCCCATAACCGAGAAACATTTCCTTAGTTTTCACTAAGGATAATTTTGACCATTGTCCAGTGATCTACTCCTAGATCACTATTGTACCCCTTTGCCAAACTCATGGCAAGGTACACAATAGGTCTGGTACACAGCATAACATACTTTATAGAACCTATGACTGAGGCATACACTACAAAAAATACACTTCTGTGATGATACGTGTTTGTGACAGTAGGTCGCGTTTTTTTTTCATGCATGTACATCCATGACGATTTTATGACAGAATCAAGATAGTCATACATGTGCTGTCGTAGAAGTGTTCCATGACATTACCAAAATTATCATCACAGAAGTGTCCACTTCCAGGACGATAAATCGCGCATCACAAAAGTTCTTTCGTCAAGGGTGATCGACACGTGGCATCCACCGTAACGGAACGTCGTTAAGCTATCGGGTCCGGTTTTGGATCCGATAACCCGTTAACAACCCGGACCAATGGGAAATTTCCACGTGTAAAATTCTGATTGGCCGGAGGGAACACGTGCCAACTCGTCAGTGGGCCAGATGTCGCCCATCCATTGTAGGAGACATGCCTATGATACATCGACATGTGGCGAGGCCCAACAGAGGCCCATATAGGTTAAAAAGGTCGGCCTAGTCAAAGGCCCGTAGTACTTACTCAGGTACTAGTGGGCCAGCCCAATAACATCATGTTTAATAAAGGCCCATTTACGGCCCGAAGCCACATCTGGCCCGTTAATTGTTCGCCCAATATTGGGGCCCAATTACAGCCGAGTGACTTTTGGCCTGCTAGAGGCCCAATGTAGACATGGGCCCATTTCAGCCCGATGTGACTTTCGGCCTGGGAATGGCCTATGCTACCCATGGGCCATATATGGTCCGACGATACATCGGGCCCACTAATGGCCCGTGATAAAGGTGGCAACAATTAAGCCCAACGTGACTTTGGGCCTGTTAAAGGCCTGTCGTATAATTCGGCCCGTTCATGCCTATACTAAGCTTTCGGTCTCTTAAAGGCCCATTATATCAGTGGGCCAACTAAGCCCGAGATATGTTTTGGCCTGGTAACTGCTCGTGATATAACTGGGCCCAAAAAGGCCCGGTCTACATTTCAGCATGCTGAAGGCCCATCACCGACTAGTTAAAATTGAGGCCCAACATGCATTTCGGCCTGCTAAAGGCCCATGGTTTCATCTGGGCCATAACATGCGAGTAGAATATTCAGCCTATTAATGGCTCAATGCTACCTGGGCCAAACTAAGTGCTGGGTCCACAAAAGGCCCAACTAAAATATAGGTCGGAGTAAGTTGTGGGCCTGACGCAAAGTGTGAAGGCCCCAACCATTCGGGCCCAAGAAAGATGCAGGCCGGCCTAATTGTGGGCCGCTAAAAACTAGGCCCGTTAGAGGCGAATGTTTCGGCCCGGTCAACTACATCAGATTTTTTTCCAGATAATGAATGATGATAGTAACTAGTAGGAATTAAGAACAAACCTACTCTATACAATAAAGAAATTACGGCATAGTAACTTAGAATAAACCTACACTATACAATAAAGGATTTTTGGTATATTACATCCACTGGGCATCAAAGTTCGCCACCAGTGATCATAAAGCGCAACAAAGAAGCAGATTACAAAAGCTGGGCACCATTGCAGCGTAACAAAATAATGCTGAACCGAGACCACTTCCAAGACATTTCAAGAAAGGTTAGCCTTGCGCGGGAACTGTTGCGCAAGCTGCTGAGCAAGGCTGTGAGACCGACCTAGCATGTCGGTCATAGCTTCTAGGTGTAGCTGTTTAGCAATGAGGTTCTCATTGGTGTTCTCCGCAATCTTTCTTAGAGACAGGACTTCAAGTCGAAGTTGAGTTGCAGAATGCCTTTCTGCTAGAACTTGGGACTGAAGAAGTCGAACTGATTCAGACAACAAATTCTATGAGCTTGTCTGACTGCTAGTCTCAAGTAACTTGAACACTACATCAATACAAGACTTTGGGGTTGTCTCGCTATCTTCAAGATGTTTTGCCTTCTTTGCTGCAATATATGTTAGGTTTGTCTCACAGCCTTCAGCATACTTGTGCATGCCATCATGCATATCACCCTGAAACAAAGCAGAGAGATGACAGGTTTTGCACGTGTATAAACAAAGATGATAACTGTGCTGTCAATTCCATCCAATTTCAAATTAGAAAATAAAGAGCAAGTTCAAAGTATCAATAGCATAATTTGGCATTGTTCATAATGCGGGGAGCTTCACCACACTACTGGATTACCATGTCAACATAACGAGCCTAGATGAAGGGCAAATACAAGCATTGTATCTATTTTGGTTAATGTGCATGGCATGTTGTTCATATCATCAGCCACATCAGTAAGATAAAATAGGAGATGACAAGGTGCAAACGTGGGCTGCTTCACCAAACACTGGATTATAGATCCACAAAAACAAGCATACATATGGGGAGTATTGAGTAATGTGCATGGTTTGAATAAGGAATTTGGTTTTACAAGTAAAACTTAGAACTTACGGTTCTTGCGAACATGCATTTTGATAGAAACAACAAACTAAATATCAGTAAACGATAGGGAGTATGAGCAAATTAAATAGCAGTTGAGGATAAAGGCTTTAGAAGGACTGACTTACATTAACAGTTAACATCGGCTTTATAATGCCCTTCTCCATGTCAAGGGAAGGTTAACTCAAGAATTTCAGCACAAAATCTTCTTCATAAGCATTGCATATACTCTACATTTTGTAGAGAGTAATTATAGATATGATAATACTGGAAGGGATAGAGGATAATGAAGATAAGACGCAGATTGATGCTACATAATCAAGTACCAATCCCTGGAAGTACAAGCGTTACAGGACAAAATGTACTGACAAGAGCAATGGGCTACACTTCTGCACTGGCATTGTCTGTGTATTCTACTTTTTGGTAAGATTAAATATAGATCTGATCTTTTTTAGTAAATGGTGGGCAAGGGAGATAAGATGCAGAATGCTACACAGTGAACCAATCCCTCTTCCCATAATACAAGAGTGTTTTGAACATTGGTGTACTGTACAAAATGTTCTTATATTATGGGACGGAGGGAGTAGCTGTTAATGTAAGTACAGTGATAGAGGATGTTCAATCCTTACAGGAGGACTGCAGAGCTAAACCTCTTCAAAAGCATTGGGTTGATTCTAAATTTATGTAAGAGTCCATACGGATCTTATAATGTCCACTAAATGGACGATAACGAGGCTAACATTTGCAGTGATGCTACATAATCAAATAGCTATGAAAGTAAGTATGGTCATACAGGGCAAGAGGTACTCACAAGAGCAATGCAGTGTGCAATATAGTTGCGAGATTCTGTGGTCCCTTGAGAATGAATGTTCTTTTGCTAACAGTTTTCATACAAGTGAGACGTTAAGGCAAATGCAAAAATGTAGTTCAAATTGTGATGTGATATCATAAACAGTACCTTACGCTGCAGCCGAGACCAATGTGTAACAAGATTATTCCAGTCACCGTCGGATAAATGTAGCACCGGAGACTTACAGAAATTTCATTTAGAGGCTTGCCACTGAAGTGCGCTTGACTCAGGTAGGAACGATACTTCATCAACGAGTGCTTGAAAAGCGAAACCAACCCTTGCTCATCTTCACAATCCAGTTTGGTCCTTGCCTATTTAAAAGAACGGAATCTTGTGTCTTCTGCCAGCAGAAACATATGCAGTAATGACCATGAATAACATTAGTACATTACTTACGCGTAAGTTGCGGAGGAAGACTGGAAATTGTTCTGTGTCTGTGATATAATCTTTCCATGAAGGAAAGATGCGCACAAAGTTCCTGACAACAATATAAGCTTCATCTTCTAAACTGGGAAGACATGGAACAGGGGTCCTATTTGCTGCAATTGGGGCTCTCTCTGGTTCGAAAAGGGATTTGGCAACTGGATTTGGTGTACTCTTTGCTGGAATGGGGGTTTTGCATCATAGAGCTGGTGCTATGTAAACTGGCATCATCATGCTGTTTAGTTGGGGTCTGATGAGTTGGGGCATCAGAAATGTCCAGTGTAGTAGGGCTAGAGTCTGCTAGAGTTGGGGTGTTTTGTGGGTCAGGTGATGTTGCAACTACACCTAATGGGCTATTTGATTTATCAGGTGCCACTACCTTTTCCAAATACTTTGCTTGTGCTCCTCCACGATCAGCAGTCACCCTCTTCCTTTTGAACATCTGATACACAAGAACAACATTTGAATGGATAAATATGGTATGATGACAGATGGAATATGTACTGAAAATGGATAAGCAGGGCATATTCACATACACGATGTGTAAACTAAGCTAATGGCAGTTCAACAAAGTAAAAGCAATGCAAAGCATCAGTTGCAAGATATGTGCGACCAATATAACCTTAGAAAGTTAGAGCAAGCACCTTGATGGGTGAATAAGATAGGGCATCTGCCTCTGACTCCTCCATTAGGGAGCTACATTGACTTAGGTCTCCCTCTAGCTCAGAATCACTGTTAGGATCATATTCTGAGCACGAATCTGTAGGTGGAGAGCGTTTGCATTGCATTGCATCCAGACTTGATTTTAGTCCCTTAATGCCAAATTTGACAGCCATGGCATTGTTCTGTTTTATTCTTTTTATGCGCGCAAGCTCATAATCATTATGATGTTGTTTAGAATCCGAGATTCATGAAAACATAAAAAGTAGTCAGATTATCTATGGAATGCATTACGGATTTAACTCAAAGAGTTTCTCCCTATAAACCCTTGCATATGCAAAATTCACCCCCAACCGTGCTGACCAGACCACACACAGAAATACAAACCCTTTATGTCTCTATAACAGGCAGACACACATTTCAAAACTGAAGTAGGAACATTAGAATCATATGAAATTCGTATTTGAACAAATAAACTAAGGAATTATGAGTGGCATAATGTTTATCTTCAAGGGTGGAGTGTTGGTAGTGCGACACAAAGCAAGTAGGCAGATTGTATTCCATGTAAAAGATCAAAGCCTATGTAAAAGCTGGAAATGACACTTTCTTTCTATACAATGCAGTGTTCGTTGCCCACGCATGATGGAAGAGATCACACAGAGAAATACTATTCACTTATGTCTACGGTTCTAGTATTTTGAAACAGGGTGGTCCACCTAAAACAATATTGATAACAAATATGACAAGGCAAGCATAGATGTAGTGAATCAATCATTTACTTGTGAGCTTACTAGGACAAGTATGCAGAATTGTAATTGCAGTAAGAGACCGCCCAAAATCCGAATCAAGAAGTTTGTCTAGCACTTATTGTTTGCAACTAATCGACGTGAATAATTGGATATTATATCGAATGAGTAAGAAAGACAAGTAAAATTGTCAACAAACGTGTCTTGCAGTAGTAATCTGGGTCAATGTCACTACGACCAACAATCCAAAATGACTAGTGTCTGTTCCTAGGGCCGGAATTTTGAAAACCGCATGAACTTTACAGGTACTAAACATTACTGAAGTACATCTGAACCATTAAGTGTAGGTAGCACTCAGAACACGGCAAACCCTAATGTCAGTCCTGCCTAATGAGTAATGAATCAATTAGAAAACGGGTGATGAGGAGTGGCTGCAGAGTGTTGAGGACATATCTCAGGATAAATCGGGTTGGCTTAGTGGGTGCTGCACGCCTGAGCCCTGAGCGGACTGGGAAGGTCGGCTTGGCGGCGCGCCAGGGCAGCGGTGACGCTGTTGGGCGAGCGGCTCCTAACCTCCTGTTAGTCCGGCGTCTCCTCCTAGAGTCATGCCGTCCAAGGAGGGCAAGTCGCCGGCGAGGCAGGCTGCTGGGGGCGAGTAGAGATCAGAAGCGCGCAGTAGAACAAAGGGGAATTGGGGCCTGGGACGACCCAAAATCCCAGGGTGGTCCAACCCACTGTGGGCACCCTATAGAGATACACACCCGAGCGGCGAACATGCATTTTCGAAACTAATTTAGGAACATTTAGCTCACCAATTAAACGACTCTATTTTAATAATATCAGATTCATATTTGAACAACTAAGCTTGTTTAGCTTGATGGGTGGAGCAGTGCTATTATGACATGAAGCACGTATTCTGATTGTATAGTGATCATAAAAGGGGTAAACTCTAAGCATATTTTTTTTAGCAAAAAAGGGTTTCCCCTCCGATTTCTAGCAATATTAGCAGTTTCACCCATGAAAGAAATAACATGCCCATCTAAATCTTCATCCAAGAGATCTTAAATCATAGCAATACTAGGTTCAACATTAATTTTCTCAGGAGGTGTATAAGTCCTAGTATTACTCTTACGAACAACAGTCAAAGCTTTAACATGATCTTTTATCCTAATAGGAAAAGGAGGTTTTTCAACATAAGTAGTAGGAATAATAGGATCACTATATGTAATAGTCTTTTCTTCGACTGTAATAGGTGCAACTACTTTCACCTCAACAGGAGGATTATATTTAAACCACTTCTCTTTAGGGAGATCAACGTGAGCAGCAAAAGTTTCACAAAAAGTAGCTACTATCTCAGAGTCAAGTCCATACTTAGAGCTAAATCCACGGAAAGCATCGGTATCCATAAAAGATTTAACACAATCAAACTTAGGTGTCATACCTGGCTCCTTACCATCGTCAGAACCCCAATCTTCAGAGTTGCGTTTAATTCTTTCCAATAAGTCCCATTTGAAATCAATAGTCTTCAGCATATAGGAACCAGCACAAGAAGTATCAAGCAAGTTGCGATTATCAAGAGAAAGCCGAGCATAAAAATTCTGAATAATCATTTCCCGAGAGAGCTCATGATTGGGGCATGAATATAACATTGACTTAAGCCTCCCCCAATCTTGAGCGATGCTTTCTCCTTCGCGAGGCCAGAAATTATATATGTAACTACGATCACGACGAACAAGATGCATAGGATAGAACTTCTGGTGAAATTCCAATTTCAATCGCTTATAATTCCAAGATCTCGTGTCATCACATAGCCTATACCATGTCATTGCATCTCCCTTCAAAGATAAAGGGAAGACCTTCCTTTTGACAACATCATCGGGAATACCTACAAGCTTAAATAATCCACAAACTTCATCCACAAAGATAAGGTGTAAGTCGGGATGCAAAGTTCCGTCTCCTGCAAAAGGATTAGCTAGAAGTTTTTCTATCATACCCGAAGGAATCTCAAACTGAATATTTTCATAAAGTTCAGCAGGTTGAATAGCATCTCTTTGCTCCTCTGGTTCGGGTGAAGATACCCTAAACAAGCCACTCAAAGGATTAGTTTCCATAGTGACAAGTAACAGAAAATTTCAGCATACTATATAAATGTTTCCTTACCAAGTTCCGCTCACCAAGAGCACTACGCTCCCCGGCAACGGCGCCAGAAAAGAGTCTTGATGACCCACAAGTATCGGGGGTCTATCGTAGTCCTTTCAATAAGTAAGAGTGTTGAACCCAACGAGGAGAAGAAGGAAATGATAAGCGGTTTTCAGTAAGGCTTTCTCTACAAGCACTGAAATAGTAGGTGATAGATAGTTTTGTGATAAGATAAATAGTAACGAGCAAAAGTAAATAAAGTAAATAAGGTGCAGCAAAGTGGCCCAATCCTTTGTGTAGCAAAGGATAAGCCTGGACAAATTCGAATAATAATGAAGGAGCTCTCGAGGACACATTGGGAATTATCGTCAAGCTAGTTTCATCACGTTCAGAAGATTCTCGTTCGGTACTTTGATAATTTGATATGTGGGTAGACCGACACTTGGGTACTGCCCTAACTTCGACAAGCATCCCACTTATGATTAACCACTATTGCAAGCGTCCGCAACTACAAAAAGGAGTATTAAGGTAAACCTAACCACACCATTAAACATATGGGTCTATATGAACCCCTAACGAAGCAACTCATAAACTAGGGTTTAAGCTTCTGTCACTCTAGCAACCCATCATCTACTTATTACTTCCCTATGCCTTCCTCTAGGCCCAAATAATGGTGAAGTGTCATGTAGTCGACGTTCACATAACACCACTAGAGGAGAGACAGCATACATCTCATCAAAATATCGAACGAATACCAAATTCACATGACTACTAATAGCAAGACTTCACCCATGTCCTCAGGAACTAAAGTAACTACTCACAAAGCATAAGCATGGTCATAATCAGAGGTGTAATAATATGCATTAAGGATCTGAACATATAATCTTCCACCAAGTAAACCAATAAGTATCAACTACAAGGAGTAATCAACACTACTAGCAACCCACATGTACCAATTTGTGGTTTTGGATACAAGATTGGATACAAGAGATGAATTAGGGTTTGAGAGGAGATGGTGCTGGTGAAGATGTTGATGGAGATTGACCCCCTCCCGATGAGAGGATCGTTGGTGATGACGTTGGTGATGATTTCCCCCTTCGGAAGGGAAGTGTCCCCGGCAGAATAGCTCCGCTAGAGCCTAGATTGATTCCGCCAAGGTTCCGCCTCGTGGCGGCAGAGTTTCGTCCCGTAAGCTTGCCCACGAATTTTTCCAGGACAAAACCCTTTATAAAGCAGAAGATGGTCGCAGGAGGCCCACCAGCACGCCCTATAGGGGGGGGCACCCCTGTCTCCTGGACAGGGTGTGGGCCCCCTGGCCTATTTCTTTTGCTCATAATTCCTTAATAAATCCAAAAAGTGGTTTCGTGGAGTTTCAGGACTTTTGGAGTTGTGCAGAATAGGTTTCCAACGTTTGCTCCCTTTTCAGCCAGAATTCCAGCTGCTGGCATTCCTCCTCTTCATGGTAAACCTTGTAAAATAAGAGAGAATAGCCATAAGTATTGAGATATAATGTGTAATAACAACCCATAATGCAATAAATATTGATATAAAAGCATGATGCAAAATGGACGTATCAGTGTTCTAGCACGGACGGTGTATGAATGAGAAAATGGAGGGAGAGGTACGGGGAACCATGCTTTTGGGACGCACCTGTCTGAGGGAAAGTTACGAACTTAGCCCCCGTTTAAAATTTGGATGTCTCGTCGGTTGGGGATAGGACGGTAATCTCACATCTCGCAAATATTTGCCCAGAGCAATTTCGGGCGAGGAGAGGGTGGTTGGTGCCCTTGGTTGGAGCCCACGGTGTATGAATGGGGCTGACAGGTTGGGCGGTTGTGTCACGTCTGAGTGAAGTTACAAACCTTTCCTATTTAAAATATTTGCCTACATCAATTTCGGCCGAGTCGAGTTTGTTTTTCCGCCCACCGTGTATGAATGGGGAAATGGAGGGAGAAACAGAGGTCTTCCAGACGAGCTTGAATCAAATGTGTTTTGCCGCCCATGTTTGGCGCCCACCGTGTCGGAATGGGCTCAGAGGCGGTCGTGTCACAATCCATCGGCCCGATTACTGTCTACCCATTACACGGACAATCCATCGACCCGATTTCCACTTCTCTAAATAGGTAGTCATGTCACCGTGTCGGAATGGGCTCAAAGGAGGTCGTTGCCCCAGTTATGAGTTCATCGCCGCAGATATCTTTCAGCACTCACACTTCGGAGATGGGCTAGATTCATTAAGGTCTCTCTCTCGGACAGGAGATTCCTGGTGAACTATGTTCGGCTCGAGTGGGAAGCTGGCGACGAAGAAATCCGTTACCCACCCACCACCACTTGATAGCCACGGTCGATGACTTGACCGACGTGCTTAACTTCGATTCCGAGGACATCGACGATATAGACGACAATGCGGGAGAAGAACAGGAACCACCACCCACAGGGCCCTGGACTGCCACCTCTTCATATGATATATATATGGTGGATACTCCCAAAGAAAACAATGGCGATGAGGCAACAGGAGATAACCCCTCAGAGAAGAAATCAAAACAGGGGCGTCACCGACGCTGCTCCAAGCCTCGCCACAGCAACACCGGCACTAGAGAAGATAATCCAAATGGTGCCGAAGAGGAATACGATCCTGATCAACCCACCTTCAAGCAAGCCGAACAGGAATAGGGGCAGCTCAGCCCAGAGGAACGGGCGACAGACGGATACTTGGAGGACGATAACTATATGCCTCCCTCCGAAGATGAGGTGAGCCTCGGTGACGACGAATTCGGCGTACCAGAGGATCCCATAGAGCAGGAGCGCTTCAAGCGCCGGCTTATAGCCACTGCAAGAAGCCTGAAAAAGAAGCAGCAGCAGCTCAGCTGATCAAGATCTGCTCGCAGACAGATGGACTGAAGTCCTGGCGGCCGAGGAATACGGACTCGAGCCCCCCATCAGGGGATACCCAAAGCACAAATCGCTAGAAGAAGAGGTCGAAGAGCCTGGACTTCGAGCACAAGATGAGGCTGATCGGCCACCACGTGGCCGGGATAAAATGGCATATAAGGCCGGATACCAGCCCGCACCCCCACGCCGGTTCACTACAGCCCAGGGCAATACTCAAGACCCGCGAGACATATTGGAAAACAATGCAGGACAACCAAGATCGATCTACAGATCACGGGGGCGCGCCACAGATCGCCATGCCGGATATAATACTGATAAATCCGGCCGGGCCCAACACAACCGACCAGACCTAATCGGACTGCGCCGCGACATAGCCCGGCACAGAGGCGCTGCACACCCCCTCTGCTTCACTGATGAAGTAATGGAACATGAATTCCTAGAAGGGTTTAAACCCGTCAACATTGAGTCATACGATGGCACAATAGACCCCGTGGTGTGGATCGAAGATTTTCTTCACGACATTCACATGGCCCACGGTGATGACCTACACACCATCAAGTATCTCCCACTCAAGCTTAAAGGGACAGCCAGACATTGGCTGAATAGCCTGCCAGCAAACTCCATTGGCAGTTGGGAAAATCTTGAGGACGCATTCCTCGATAACTTCCAGGGCACCTACGTGCGACCACCGGATGCTAATGACTTAAGTCACATTACCCAACAGCCCGAAGAGTCAGCCAGGAAATTCTGGACTCCGTTCCTAACTAAAAAGAACCAAATTGTCGACTGTCCGGATGCCGAGGCCCTGGCGGCCTTTAAGCATAATATCCGCGACGAGTGGCTTGCCCGACTTCTCGGCCAAGAAAAAATGAAGTCCATGGCGGCCCTCCAGACATTAATGACCTGCTTTTGCGCGGGTGAGGCCAGCTGGCTAGCTCGCAGTAACACCACGCCAGGAAACTCTGGCACTTCAGATATCCGTAACAGTAATGGAAAGCCACGGTGCAATAGACACAAATGTCAAAACAATGGCGACAATGCTGAGGATACGACAGTCAATGCCGGATTCAACAACTCCAAATCCGGTCAGCGGAAGAAGCCGTTCAAAAGAAACAATCCGGGATAGTCCAGTCTGGACCGCATACTCGACCGCTCGTGCTAGATTCACGGCACCCCCGACAAACCAGCCAATCACACTAACAGAGATTGCTGGGTGTTCAAACAGGTTGGCAAGATAAATGCCGAGAACAAGGACAAGGGGCTGCACAGCGATGATGACGAGGAGCCCCGACATCCGAACACTGGGGGACAGAAGAAATCCCCCCCAGGTGAAAACGGTGAACATGATCTATGCCACTCACATCCCCAAACGGGAGTGAAAGCATGCACTTAGGGACGTCTATGCGATGGAGCCCGTCGCCCCAAAGTTCAACCCATGGTCATCTTGCCCGATCACCTTTGACCGTAGGGACCATCCAACCAGCATCCGTCACGGCGGCTCAGCCGCATTGGTCCCTGACCCAATCATCGACGGATTCCACCTCACGCGAGTCCTCATGGACGGTGGCAGCAGCCTGAACCTGCTTTATCAGGACACAATGTGCAAAATGGGAATCGATCCGTCACGGATCAAACCCACCAAAACCACCTTCAAGGGTGTAATTCCAGGGGTAGAGGCCTGCTGTACGGGCTCAATAACACTGGAAGTGGTCTTCGGATCTCTGGATAACTTCCGAAGCGAGGAGTTAATCTTCGACATCGTCCCTTTCCGCAGTGGCTATCATGCACTACTTGGACGAACCGCGTTTGCTCGATTCAATGCGGTGCCACACTATGCATACCTCAAGCTCAAAATGCCAGGACCTCTCGGGGTTATAATAGTCAATGGAAACACAGACCGCTCCCTCCGTACGGAAGAGCACACTGCGGCCCTCGCGGCAGAAGTGCAAAGCAGCTTCCTTCGGCAAACAGCCAATTCGGAAACAACAACCCCAAACACCGTCAAGCGAGTCCGGAGCACCCTGCAACATGACCGTCTGGCATGCCAGGAGCTCGATTAGCAATCCGGCCTCCACCCCCGCCCCATTAAGGCGGCGTTCGTGCCACGCGTACACAAATACGCGCTTACAGTACCATGGGCATAGGTGGAGGCGAGATGACCATGATGCCTACAGTGCGGTTCAGCCGCCATGAGGCCCGCACACCATTTTTTTTCTTTCAGGACCCTACTTTCGGGGAGCCCCTTCAGAGAGATCGGATAACCGGACTCATCACAGGAGGGAACACCAAGGAGGCAAGCGGCTTTGCACACAAGGGAGTACCCAGGTGGTCTCTGTTAATGATCGTTATACCTGTTTTACGTACCTGCATGCAGCCTGCCCT
This sequence comes from Triticum dicoccoides, assembly GCF_002162155.2. Classification (NCBI taxonomy): domain Eukaryota; kingdom Viridiplantae; phylum Streptophyta; class Magnoliopsida; order Poales; family Poaceae; genus Triticum; species Triticum dicoccoides. The sequence continues at coordinate 523,552,188 of NC_041385.1, forward strand.
TGGATAGGACATGTCAAATGGCCCTATTTGTTTTCGCTTAATGCATTAATTGTAAACATACGCCTCGACGTATTATACAAATAACAATGGGAAACGATATACCAGCATCAGCTTCTTACTAATATCTTCATATTTTCCCTGGAATATTTATTTAATATTGCATTCGTACATTTTGGTACGCTCAATTTGCCAGGGGCTTCTTATCGAGCACCATAACATGGCAAGAAAAGTCTGAACACTTTCGACAGTGCGGCACCCCAAACTTATAGCATTATATGCATCAGCTCCGAATCATGTCTTGGGTCAATAGTTGGGTTAGCCCGGCTCCCTTGTTTTGGTACCTTACGTTCCGTTATATCGGCTAATATAGCGCAGGGAGAACTACTGCGATTGTGTCCCGGTTCTTCCGGACGAGCACCTCAGTAGAGAAAGCCAAAAACTGACCGTCATGATGCGCCGAGAGCTGGTCGCTGTTCGCAAGGTACTAAATCCTTAAAGATTTTTTCCGCTTAAGGCGAGGAATCGGCCTTGCCCGATTTAGGCGTGTATAGCGCCCCAGTTCGCCCTTCCGAATACTAGGGGCTTCGCCGAAATTTGAAATATAGACTTCTATGGCCAAGTGAGAGTTATAAAGCCGAATAGTCTGATTGCCTTGTTCGCTGTGCTAAACACCTCCTTAAAGGACCAAGAATTTGGATAAAGAGTGTTTGGGTTTCCACGAACACCCCAGTACTAGTTACAAGGGGGCGGAAGCCGACGACTGGCCAACTTTCAGATTTTGATAAATGGACGCAGATAAGGTAATATTTTAAATCAAGCAAAGTGTTATATAGCACAAACAAACCCGTTCTCATATTACAAGGACGACATGAGTACATTCACTCAAAAATTATGTTCTTAGGACATTCATTTGCCTCAAGCCGAGCGCCTTTCATAACACCATCATAATATTTGTCAGGGTAGAGATGCTCCTTACCCTCCGGGGGTCCATCCTTCATGAGCTTCTCAGCATCCAGTCTGGCCCAATGCACCTTCGCGTGGGCAAAGGCCCACCGGGCACCTTCAATACAGATGGACTGCTTGATAACTTCTAGCCATGGACAGGCATTCACCATCCGCTTTATCAGGCCAAAGTAGCTGCGGGGTAGGGGCTCGCCAGGCCACATCCGGACTATGAGGTCCTTCATGGCCCGTTCAGCCGCATTGTGGAGTTCGACCAGTTGCTTCAATTGGTCGCTTAGAGGCATCGGGTGTTCGGTTCCAATGTATTGGGACCAGAACAGCTTCTCTGTTGAGCTCCCCTCTTTAGCACGATAGAACTCCACGGCATCCGAAATGCTGCGTGGCAGATCTGCGAAAGCTCCTGGAGAGCTCCGAATTCGTGTAAGTAACAAAAATGACTCCTCCACATGCTTGCTTTGCATTAAGAATGCCTTACCCTCCGCATCTTCTTGGCCACCTGGATCTCCTGAAGGGCCTTTTGGGCTTCGGCCTTGGTGTCTGTCGCACGCTGGAGGGCCTTCGCAAGCTCAGACTCTTGCATCTTGAAGTCATGCTCCAAGGACTCGAACTTCTTGCTGAGCTCCTGGAGCTCTTGCTATACCTCTCCCACCCGAGCATCTTGCTTCTCGCGCTCGGTGTGCTCCGTATCCGCCTTAGCTTCGGCCGCAGACAACGCTTTCTTCAGGGCCGCCACTTCGATCGCGGTCCCTATCAAAAACCATGATGTTTTTGTTAGCATCATCACTTTTTTCTCCTCTATATGACACACAGATGGGGTTTCACTTACCTTTGTTCTCCTCGAGATGCTTCTTCACAAGGCCGAGCTCTTCTTCGGCCTGCCCCAGTTCGCACTTGAGTCCGGCAGCCTCAGCCATGTGTGCAGCGGCAGTCAGCAACAATGCCTGTTTGTTCACAAAGACAAGTACTATTAGCTTCCTGTGGTTTTTTAGTTGACCCTCCATTTGGCTTTTTCTCCCGAACACCAACCGGAGTATCAGGGGCTACTGTCTATCGGGTGATATTTCCTCACACTTTTTCGTTACTTACCTCAAAGCCTGTTAGTAGGCTGGTGCAGGCTTCGGTCAATCCGCTCTTGGCGGACCGAACCTTTTCAATCACCGCACTCATAAGAGTACGGTGCTCATCATCAATGCAAGCACCTCGAAGCACTTCCAACTAATTATCCGATGCCTCCGGCTGGGCGGAGGTCATCGGCATGGCCGGCTCGCTCTCCTTCGCGAGGGGCTGCCTTCTGGAATCCGGAACCTTTGGAGGCTCCGGCGCAGTAACCGGCTGGGAGCCAGACTTGCTGTGGCTCCCATCAGCATAATCCATGGGGGTCTAACCCCCCATGCGCCCGGCGTCTGGGATCTCGCCTTGGGGTGTTTCCGGAGCCGTCGCCTCCTGCTCCGGTATCCTTCGGGACAATACCTTGGTGTCATCCGCAGGTCGCGGGGAGGTGGCCATCGGGAGTGAATTCATCTCTGACTCGCCCAAAGACTCCTCCGAAGAGGTTGCCCCGAGATTGGACCCGGCCGAACTGCATATACGTGTTCGGCGTTATTGAAATCCATAAGGTCAAAACCGCACAAAAAATATTACAGAATGCGGATACTTACAACCTCGCCTGGGGCTTGCCCCTGGGCAGCCACTCCTTGTTGCTATAAGAAACGGTTGAAGAGTGATCTGAAAGGGACGCCTTTCCCTTCTTCAGCATCCCAGCCTCCCCCGACGGGGCGGCCTTCCTTTTCTTCTCCTCATTAGTACGGGAAGGGGGCATTTCTTCATGTTTTCCCCCATCTT
>NC_041385.1:523555382-523576262 GCF_002162155.2 Triticum dicoccoides
ATCTTCGAATGACGATTCTATCACGGCCTTGCGTCGGAGACCTTTTCTGGTCCCCGCGGCCGCCTTCTTGGACCCGTCGGCCCCCTCGGTTAAGGCGGCCTTCCTCTTTCTCTCCTCCCCTTAGGGCGAGGCGTCGGGCGCGGCCTCACGCCGAAGACCCTTCCGGGTCCCCATGGCCTTCTTTTCGGCCTTTTTCTCCGGCACCTTGTAAGGCGTCGGAACCAGCATCTCCGCCAGGAGTGCGTCTACCTGGTCCTCAGGCAATGGAGCCGGACAGTCAATCCGCTCCGCCATCTCCACCCAATCCTGTTTGGTCAGCATGGTGACTTAAAAATCCTCCCCCGCATGTACTAGGAAGGGAACATCTTGTAATAATCAGAGGACTTACTGGACTGGCGAGGCGCTTTGCGCTGAGCCCACGGTCCTCAGATAGGGGAGGAGGAACTTCGCCAGTCTTGAACAACACCTTCCAGATTTCTTTGTGCGTTGTGTCGAAGAGCTCCAGCAGCATCTGGTGTTCGGCCGGGCCGAACTCCCACATATCAAATGCCTGTCTTTGACACGGGAGAATCCGGCGAATGAGCATGACCTGGACCACGTTGACGATCTTGATCTTCTTGTCCCTCATACTTTTGATGCAGGTCTCAAGTCCGGTCAGCTCTGTGGGTTCGCCCCAGGCCAGGCCCTTCTTCTCCCAAGAAGTGATTCGCATGGGGATTCCGGATCTGAATTTGGGGGCCATCACCCAGTTGGCGTCGTGCGGCTCGGTGATGTAGAACCATCCTGATTGCCACCCTTTTATGGTCTCCATGAAGGAGCCATCAAGCCATGTGACGTTGGGCATCTTGCCCACCATGGCGCCTCCGCACTCCGCCTCTTGGCCACTCACGATCTTCGACTTCACGCAGAAGATTTTCAGCCACATGCCAAAGTGAAGCTTGATGCGGAGGAAGGCCTCGCACACGACGATGAACGCTGAGATGTTGAGGACAAAATTCGGGGCTAGATCGTGAAAATCTAGCCCGTAGTAATGCATGAGCCCATGGACATATGGGTGGAGTGGAAATCCTAGTCCACGGATGAAATGAGGGAGAAATACTACTCTCTCCCGAGACTTTGGGGTGGGGGTGATCTGTCCCTCTGCCGAAAGCCTGTGCACGATGCTCTCGGCCAGGTATCCGGCCTCCCGAAGCTTGGTGATATCCTTCTCTGTGACAGAGGAGGCCATCCACTTGCCTCCCGCTCTGGACATGCTGCGGTCCTACGGAGAAGGTGAGAACTTGGGCGCTGGAGCTCGAGGGTGCGAGAATGGATGAGCAAAGGAGAAAGAAGGCGTGGGTGAAAACGGGGGATCCTTGTCCTTTTATAAAGGCGACGCAGAATGTGCGCCTCCCCACTTGCCTCTCTAAATCATTTATTTTCCAAGTGCCTCGATTGATGGCACTAGTTGGGTTACCCATACCCGTATTGATGGAGATCTCGCGATAAGGGGACACGATCTCTGCTTTGACAAGACGTGCCAGAGAAACCGCCTCGCGGTGTGTGCGGGAGCTGGATGTAAAAAGTGGTTCGAATAATTACCGGGCCACGGCATGCTGTTACGCTACGAAGGACTGTCAGCAGATTAGATTCGTGGGTTATTGTTCTCTCTACGGTGGTATGTGAAGAGCCGGACACGACCTTTGAGTTCGGGATTTATCTTGGAATATTCGGAGATGGAACCCGCCTCGCAATGCCGAAGATAATCTACACACCGGACTCATCGTCATTGAAGCTAGGTTCAGGGGCTACTGAGGGAGTCCTGGATAAGGGGGTATCCAGACAGCCGGACTATATGCTTTGGCCGGACTGTTGGACTATGAAGATACAAGATTGAAGACTTCGTCCCATGTCTGGATGGGACTCTCCTTGGTGTGGAAGGCAAGCTTGGTGATTCGGATGTAGATCTCCTTCTCTGTAAACCGACTCTGTGTAACCCTAGCCCCCTCCGGTGTCTATATAAACCGGATGGTTTAGTCCGTAGGACACAACAACAATCATACCATAGGCTAGCTTCTAGGGTTTGGCCTCTCTGATCTCATGGTAGATCCACTCTTGTAATACTCATATCATCAAGATCAATCAAGCAGGAAGTAGGGTATTACCTCCATCGAGAGGGCCCGAAACTGGGTAAACATTGTGTCCCGAGCCTCCTGTTACCATTAGCCTTAGACGCATAGTTCGGGACCCCCTACCCGAGATCCGCCGGTTTTGACACCGACACCCGTTGTTGCAGTAGCAAAACAGTTAAACAAACAAGTAGCTATTTAAGTTCAGGAAAACAGGTAATTCTTAACAGTAAGTATCAAACACATAGATAGCCGCAGTCTATAATAGGATTAACAGGATGTGGCATTATGTAATCAGTAGCAAACTAAATTAAGCCAAGCAACATAATTGAACAATTTTGCAATAAGTGGCTAACTAAAATTCTGAGAAGCAGGTAACTGAACTCATGATAGCTCTTTGTACAGGCACACTGCAACTTTTTTTAGCTTACAAGGTTCTATGAAGGAGTCCATGGCATCAATTGCCTTGATACGCAGTCCCAATACTTCTTTCTTCCCACACTGCATTCGTAAGTCAAATGGTTAATCTGGTAAGATGGTGCATCCTTGATATGTTATATGAGAACGTGTAGTCAGACTAGTTGTAGCCACACACATCACACTGGCTTTTACTGTATATTTCATGCGATTACATTTGGTATATCGAGATCTAAGCAATCTACAATAGGATGAAAAGACCGGCATCCTTCACATTATGGGCGAACTCAGTTCATAGAAACAAGAAATTCAACCATTCTATGGGTAAATCAAAAGCGCCACTGGAATATTTTTCACTACCCCAACCATACACGCAAAAAGGGGTGATGCCACCATAGGGGATGGTATGGGCGGCCGCCTCGGGTGGCTGGAAAGTGTGCACCTAGTTTGAGTCGTCCAGGTTGGCCTAGGCTAGTTTGTTCATCCCAACGCACGAGCAGGAAATGTAAAAATGAAGAAAAATGTTTCAATTTGGATGGGCCAATAACATAAGTGCAAGGCCGGCCCTATAGCAGGCTCGCGGCCCAAACGAGCGCCTCCCATATTAATCGACAGCAGGAAAATTTCCAATTCGTTCGCTCCAGCCTCCAGTCTGGTTCGCTCCTAACCTAGCCGCCGCTAGACAGACTGACACAGCACTTCCTCGCGCCCTCGTTGGAGGGCGGTCACCGGGCTTCAAGAAAGCGGAAGGACAAGAAGATGAAGATCCAATCCTGGGTGTAGCATGCGCGGGAGGCAGCGGTGGCAGCACGGGCATGGCATCGAGCTTGCGCAAACGGACAGTCGTAGCTTGCAAGAGAAGCATGCGCAACGAGCAGGTACATCACATCCCTTATTATATCTAATTCAATTGTTCAATTTCTGGCCAATAGTTAAACCTGACAGTGTTGTAAAACTGCTTGTATGTAGGGAATCTATGAGAAAATGAAACCAATTTCTGCTTATTTTATAACTCCCCCAATCAATACTAAACTGACTGAATCTGATGTATCTAATCAAGTTTCCAGTGCAAACATACAAGCTCATGTTGTTCTTGAGCTTGAAGTGTCTAATGAACAAACTGCTAATGAAGGATTTGATGCAAACATTTTTCATGCTCCTGGTGATGAACATATAGTGTCTAATGAGGGATCTAATGCAAGCATTTTGCAAGCTCCCATTGAAGGATTTAGTGTCTAATGATGATCTGCTATGTTGAGAGAGACATAGAGATTTGCAGGCATTGATGACAAGCAAATTATAGTGCATTTTCATGCTTGAGGAAACGTCGGTGCCATCTACCAGAAAGTCCCTGTATCAGGAGAACGTAGCATAAATACTTTTCTAATCTGTTGTTTGAAACTATTGGCATACTTGTGCAGGATAGATATATTGATATGCAGTTTGCGCACTGGTTATAGGTGCAATTACACTTCGATATTTTCAGCCAGAGAACGAATAATTCAAGCAGGTACAGACCATGTTTGTAGTCCTTGTAGACCATGTTGCATTTTGTGTTTTTTGGTGCTTGCATCATTTAGTGTTTATAATCTGAACTACTTTGGATCATTAGCTGGTTTTCAAAGTGCATGTAGCTTCACATTTCTCAAGTTATGTTGATTTTCGAAGTACAAGTGCCTTCGTGTTTTTTAAGTTAAATGTTCACCCCTGGTAACTTGAATTCATGGATCCGCCACTGCACACAAATCATACACGCATGCCAGTACGAATTAAATGAAATGCAGGGACTTACGCTAGCTTGTTGTATAAGCGCACTACAGCTCTGCTTGCGCTTGGGATGTTCCATGTACAAGTCCATGTTACCACTTGCTTGGATGTGCAGGCCTTGTGCTCCTTGCATCCCCCTCTGCATTTTTGACACAGCGAATGGTTGATCAAATAAGAGGAATCGACCCTGCTATTGTACCGGAGGACAGATACTTACAAGGTTATACGGGTGTGCAGGATGTGTACCAGATCCCGTAGCGCCGTCATGCTTTGCTGAAAAATGGTTTTGCTTGTTTCAGATGATATCTCCAGAAGAAATAAGAGTTAAAGTCAGAGTTGCATAAGCGTGTAAGCTAAGAGAGCAGTGAAAGGATATCCAAATATCGTCGGAACAGTGCACAAGGGAATAATGTGTGGATACCTAGTTCGGGCCGGCATTTGGGCATGCTCGCCTAGCTAGAGTGCGGGTTACTTCAGAGCCGTTGAGGGTGATGTGTTGGCGTTGGCTGGCCGCACACAGATACAGATCTTGAGCGGCAACGGAGCACTACGATGCGGTGGACGAGACCATTGGTGAAGCCCCAACGGCCTCGGGGGGCAGAGATGCGACAATGTGCTCGATAAAGTAGCCCCATGAGGTGGGAGACGGCATCGGTGAAGCGCACCTGATGCAGTGGAAGTCGGTGTCTGTGAGGCACGTCGGTTGCGGCGGCCAATGTTGTCGGTGGACCACCTGGTGCGATGGATGAGGGCATAGATGAGGTAGCTCCGATGCGGTGGTGAAGCGCGACCATTGTCTTCATCGTCGTCGTCCGGCACAGAGGTGGGGAAAGAGAGGAGACGAGGGGCGATTCCAACTTTGCTTGGGTTGGCGGCGAATTTGGGATTTGAGCAATCTGGGCGTGGAAGGGGACGATGGAGAAGGGAGATTTTGCAGGGCTGGATTTAGGGCCGCCAGATATTTCAATTCGAAACATGGAAGCGCGAACTTATTTTGTCGTCGTCCTTTTTGTGGGGGAGGGGGAGGGGGAGGGAGGGGGGTGGGTGGCTGGGTGCTAAGCGTCCATCCGACACACGCGACCACCACGACACGACCCTGGTATGCCTGATGTGCCTACATTTGAGAATGCAAACGAATCTTCTTTCATTTGCAAACGAATCTATATGTATTACCATGCCCGTGTTTTCCTTGCAGATAATTAGTCATTCGAAATGAGATACTATAAATGAATTAATGAGGAGTTATTTAAAAAAATCGATATGGTATACACGGTATCCATGCTAACGTGGATTAGAGTGTGTGTCACGTAATTAGTTATTTGAATTAGAGTGTGTGTCACATACTGATCTCTAATTCTAACATGGATTTTGCATTTCACTATATCCACACTACTTTTTTAATATAAATTCATATGTATATGATGAACACCATGGTAGTGACAAAACTTTTGGATGGATTCAAACATATGACCTACAAAATAGCATAACAAATCAAGTCAATGCCAACTTTTGAAACCTAGTATGACACAAATTCGAAATAATTACCCATATGCATGGTCCTCACTTCAAATCTTACAATGTACACCGAATTGAAACATCAATATTATGTCTCGTACTATCTACATTCAAATGTTGTTTTTAGCCCCCCACCTCGGCACACACGCTACATACTTCTCGTATCGGCCAATCTTCCTCTCCTAACCACCTTAGGAAGCTATCGGTTTCCAACACACGTTCATTCTTTCTCTCCATGTTTCGATCTCTAACTCTCTCAACTACACAACCCCCTTTTCCACTCTGTTACCAAATGTATTTACCTCACACACCCGCCATTGCACCCCATGCCGAGCTCTCTCTCTCCCTCTCCCTCCCACCCTCTCACGCTAGATACATGCATTGCCTATCTAGCCCCCAACCTCTCATGCACACACATGCATGTTGTCTATCTAGGTCACTCCCTCAAGACTGTCTCACTCTTTCTTCCGCACGGCGGGCTACACTTGCTGAATCTCGCTCTATTTATCTGAGTCTCGATTAATCTCGTTTTCTTTCCCACACAAATGATATATCTCCCTGTTCGGGCCTCGATCGACACACTCTATACTCTCTCATGCATATTGTCTATCTAGGTCAGTCCATCCAAGCTGCTCCCACTCTTTCGACCTCATGGAGGGCCATGCTCGCTCAATCTCTCTCTCTCTCTCTCTCTCTCTCTCTCTCTGTTTGTCTCGATTGACCTTGCTCTTTCTTGGACAAAAATGATATATCACCATGTTTGAGCCCAATTCGACATATCCACATTGTATACTCTCTCACGCACATTGTCTATCTAGGTCACTCTCTCCAACCCGTCTCACTCTTTCGATCGCACGACGACCCACACTCGCTCAAGCTCTCTCCCTTTATATATGTAATTGATTGACCTTGCTTCCTCCCACGCACAAAATATATCTACATGTCTGTGACTGGATCATCTCTCAAGCTCTATCTTATAGCCCTCACCCTTGCCAAAAGCTCAACCGGACAATATCTCTCCAGAGCATATATATCTGTTCAATGAATGTCGGACCACACTCACTTTGTCTCTCTATCTATATGTCTCTCGATTGACCTCGCTTTCTCACGTCGTATCTTCCACACATTGAAGCTACCTCTCCATCCCTCGCAAAGCCGGAGCTATTTACATTGCGTGGGGCACTCCAACCTTGTATTAATTTGTGTAGTCATTTATTCCGATGGGTTCAGATTATATTTTCGTAGCATTCGGCCCACAACTACTCCAAACACCGTTGCAACCCCCGCACCTCCCCCAGTTGATTTCCCTTTGGCTCGGTCATCACTCTCTCGCACATCCTTTCTCGCCTTCAACGTCGCACCATGGTATTATTGCAAAAAACTCTGTTGTTCTCTTTAATTATTATAAATAAGCTACAAAACTACACACCGATAGTCCACTTGGAATGGAACAAATTTCAAACCACAAATTAAAGTGCTACAAACTACACACCGTGGGGCCCACTTGTCATGAAACAAATTTGGACCCATATAAAATTAAAAAATAAAGGACGATGATCGAACATGCGACCAGGACCTTCAAGCCGCACGTCAATAGGCAACATACATAGAACAACAATGTTTGTTGTACCCCCTTTGTTCATATAATGTTTTTATATTACCACAACCTATTTAATGGATAACATGTAATATTATTTTTAGTACATTAGTGGGACCGGCTCGTTAGCACGTACTATTCGCCTTCACTTACATGTGGGTTCCATGTGTGCTCTCTCTCTCCCCTCCCCTTCTGCGTTTAAACGCACGGGCAAACACGAAGAACTCGCGGGCGATGTTGCCGTTGACCATATCTGGACGCGTTCACAAGTTACGGCACCAGTTTCACGTACTAGTAGCACTAGTCAATGTGTACGTGCAATGCATGTTAATTTGGAAGTATATTAAGTGCATGCAGATATTAAGTAGGATATTATTTGCGTTTTATTATGTGATTAGCACTATTTTTGGCATGAAATTAATTGCACGCTAAACGTGTTGAGCGCTCGACATTGAAGCAGTCTAGGTCGTTGGATGACAAGGAATACATGTGGCTTGATGAAGTTTTATATTTAGTTTGATACGGCTCTAGAAGAATATTCAATTGATCAAACCATAGATTTCGTTTAGTATGACTCCGACTTTAAATTATACAACGATCGATCTAAAGTAAACATTCAGATTTTAAGCATGGCAATCCGAATGTTTTTTATGGCAAATTTAGATTACGCGGCGGCGGCGGGGGCGTCTTGCGGTGGGAAGCGACTCCTTTGTCGTGCTCTATGTGTCGTCGGGCCACTGACCGACGGCGACGGCGGCGTCTTGCGCCATTGTTGGCGTACTCCTGGATGTTGGCCTAGCTCCAAGGAAGTCCAAAATGTTCTGGACTTAGGAGCGAGTCAATTGGCGGGAGGAGGCGACTGGCGTTGGTGCAAGGAAGTGGTCGACGGCGGCCATCCATGCCGCTAGGGGGGAATTGGCACCCGCGCGGGGACATGCGCTGGCAACGGCGCGGCGGAGACATTCGTGTGCACGGGCACCAGCACGGGCGCGCACGTCAGTGCACGCGCTGGCAGGTGCACGAGCACCGGCACAGGCGGGCACATTAGTGCACGCGTAGGCGCATGCGCTGGCCGGTGCACGGGCGCGTGAAAGTCGGCGGGGACCTCATGGAACCCCGTGACATCAAGCTTGGCGACAATGTGTAGCCCCCAGCCCATCAATGCCACGGGGATGGGCGCTGGCGCAGTCGGGCGACGGGAGCCGGAACGGGAGCTGGGACAGGCGCGACTTCTTCCCGCAAGGCCAGTTCAAGCTCGTCCCAAAGTGCCTTATGTTCTTGAGACTCCGGCTGGGTGTCTTCCTGAGGAAACTGGAAGACTAAGGGCAGACCATTGTGATGCGGCATGGCGTACATTTAGGTCAAGCTGGTTGGAGGTAGATGACAGGAGAATCGGAGAAGAAGAGAGAAGATTGTAGCGATATCGGGTAGTGCGGGGTTGATTTTAAACTGCGGCGCCGATGACATTAAAAGTGGGAGTAGTTGGGACGAAGGTGGGCGGTGGAGCCTGGTCAAAGGGCTCGCCTCCCGGTGAGTGTGCACAGCGGTCTGCTCGCACGCCTCCCTGTCAGCCGGCACAGCGGTCTGCTCACACGCCTTCCATCGACTTGCACGCTTGCTCGGACGGCACCTGCCGATGAGAAGCAGGACTCATGGCGGCACTTAAACACCCACGGTTTTAATAGTGAAAGTGTTTGCCTTAACATGACAGGTATTTGTTCCAAAATAACTTGGCTCTTCAATTGTGCAACTTGTCATAAGCAGCTTGTCTCAAATTGAAGGAAAAAATTACAAAGGAATATTTGTGCCATATCACATTACCATGCTCAGTTTCAAGAATTTCTGGTCACTTTTGGATTTTTTAAAATTTAAAATCCAGGATTCGAAACAATATCATAACATGCATCATGCAATACATTTTCATCCCATGCATCTGTCCTATTGTATTTCTTAAGAAAGGATTTGGTCAAACATTTTGCTTAGTTAGACTTTAGTTATATATGAAGAGTAAAAGGATAATCCCTCCGTACCAGTGCATTGCCTGATATATTAACTCAAGTACTAGGCACGAACAAACGGGCTCAATTCTATGTTCATCCTGGTGTAGTAGTAGTAGTACTAGGCAATGCAGTTGACGGGTGACCTTGGGGAGTGGCGACCGAGGGAATTGAACCATGCTTGGCATGGTAGGTAACGTTTTCTAGTTACTAAAGTATCCCTCTGTTGTTCATCGGTAGTCATTATGGACCGGGGACATGAGGGGAATTTCCTAGGGCTGGAATTCTGGCCGCCACATATTTCGACTCGAAATGCGGAGGCTCGACTGGTTGGGGTTGCCTAATGTGCGTACCACGCACGCCATCAGAAGGACACGAGCCCAGTTTTTTTAGGATCAACACGAGCCAAGGTCTGGCTGGTACACCATTGGGTCCTACCATTCGAGAATACGAAAGGAATCTTTTAAATTTCTGAACGAATCTATGTGTATTACAATGCCCGTATTTTCCTTGCAAATACTAATCTCAACGTGGTAATTGATTTATGACGAGTTCTTGAATTAGAGTGAGTTTGTGGTATAGTGATCTCAACGTGGATTTCACATTTCATGGTATCCCTAGTAAGTTTTTCATTGCAAATCCAAATTTAAAAGATGAACAATATGGAGGTGAGAAAACTTTGTATGTATCAAGCATATAACCACACACATGCGCGCGCACGCACACACACACACACAGACGCCCACACCCACACACCCACGAACAAAACAATAATCCAATAAGTATAGTGCATCTATTTTTCCAAACCATGCATATGTATGACATGAATTAAAAAAATACTCCTTTTGTTCCTATATATTAGTCTTTTAGAGATTTCAACAAGTGACTACACACGGAGCAAAATGAGTGAATCTACACTTTAAAATATGTCTATATACATCCGTATGTGCCAGTCCATTTGGAATCTCTAAAAGACTAATATTTAGGAACGAAGGGAGTAAAATGTAAGACATGCATGGTCCTCAATTAAATATTTGAAATGAACAGGAAACTGAAACATGAATATTAATTCTAGTACTACAGTACATGCAAATGTTGTGTTTAGGAGGAGCTATGTAGATTGTCGGGGGTCAACCCCTCGACCTTAGATAAAATTGTGAAGCTCTGTTTAGGGTTGTTTAGATTATATTTGGCCCCGCACTCCCAAACACCGATTGGTTGTGCACCCCCCATCCCTCCTCCCCGGGAGAATATCATGTGCCCCCATACCTTAGATGCTATATGCCGATACGACTAGCTTGGAGCTTGTAGATCTGAGATATAGCAGCTCACATGATGTCTTAATATTTTTACAGGAAACCTTGATGAGTTTGAGAATTGCACACAATTTGTACAAAAACTACACAGATGCCCTTGGATCCCATAGCCAATGACCTCGAAGCTTGTATCACCGTAGCATCTAAGATGAAGCAGGACATCATAGTCTCCTGTATGTAAGAATATCATGTGCTACCACACCTTAGATGCTTTGGTGATACAAGCTCTTCGGAGCCGTTGGATTTGTGACCCAACAACTCCTCGGCGATTCGAATGGTTTTTTGCAGAAAAGCCCCCAAAGAGTTCGGCCACTGCTTACAAGCACAAAGACTGCTCAGATGCCATTGGATATTAGATCAAACGACCTCAAAGCTTGTATCACCGTAGCATCCAAGCTGCGAGAGCACCTTATGTTTTCTCACACGGGAGAATATGAGGTGCTCCCGCACCATAGATTCTATGGTGATACGAGTTCACGGAGATATAACGGCCCACAGTAGGAGGTTTGAATGTTTTTGCAATATACAGCTGTGAGAGTTTGGGAATTGCACAGAAAGTACAAGTACTACGCATGTGCCATCTGATCACTGATCATACGACCTAGATGCTCGTATCGCCGTAGCGGGTAATTAAGCTACGGGGAGCACCTAATATGAGCAAGGGGGAGCCGTAGGATCCAAGATGCAGCGACACACACGAGGCCTGAATGTTTTATTTGCAAAAAAACCTTTGGAGAGTTTGGAAATTGCGCATAATTACAAAGACTACTCCCAAGCCATTGGATCTCACTTCCAACGATGTAAAAACTCGTATCAACATAGCATCTAAGCTGTGTGGTAGATGTGATATTCTATGCCGCTGTCATTTTTGTTCGTAAACTTGCAAAATACGTGTAACTCGTGTCATTACTTGTCTAACCGCGCAAAGTGTTTGTTCAAAAAAACCATCCCACACTGAAATATCGAAACAACACACGGGGGTCCCACTTGTCATTAATCAAATTTGGACCTAAAACTAACAAATCTGAAAGATGAGATTCAAACTGGCAACCTGGACTACAAAGCGTAAGTCGATAGTCTGAAACAACAACGGTTGTTGGCTTTGTCCCATAACTTGATTTTATACAGTACTCCCTCCATCCGGAAATACTTGTCCGAAGAATGGATGTACCTAGATGTATTTTAGTTCTAGATACATCCATCTGCATCCATTTCTATGACAAGTATTTCCGAACGGAGGGAGTATTATGCTGAGTAGAGTAGAGGGAGTGCCTCATCAACACGTGCATGACCGTTGACTCACTTACTGGTGGGTGATGACCCACAAGTGTAGGGGATCTATCGTAGTCCTTTCGATAAGTAAGAGTGTCGAACCCAACGAGGAGCAGAAGAAATGATAAGCGGTTTTCAGTAAGGTTTTCTCTGCAAGCACTGAAATTGTAGGTGATAGATAGTTTTGTGATAAGATAAATAGTAACGAGTAACAAGTAAATAAAGTAAATAAAGTGCAGCAAGATGGCCCAATCCTTTATGTAGCAAAGGATAAGCCTGGACAATTTCTAATAATGAGAAAGGAGCTCCCGAGGACACATGGGAATTATCGTCAAGCTAGTTTTCACCACGTTCATATGATTCGCGTTCGGTACTTTGATAATTTGATATGTGGGTGGACCGGTGCTTGGTTACTGCCCTTACTTGGACAAGCATCCAACTTATGAATAACTTCTATTGCAAGCGTCCGCAACTACAAAAGAAGTATTAAGGTAAACCTAACCACAACATTAAACATATGGATCCAAATCAGCCCCTAACGAAGCAATGCATAAACTAGGGTTTAAGCTTCTGTCACTCTAGCAACCCATCATCTACATATTACTTCCCTATGCCTTCCTCTATGCCCAAATAATGGTGAAGTGTCGTGTAGTCGACGTTCACATAACACCAGTAGAGGAAAAGGCAACATACATCTCATAAAAATATCAAACGAATACCAAATTCACATGACTACTAATAGTAAGACTTCACCCATGTCCCCGGGAACAAACGTAACTACTCACAAAGCATATTCATGTTCATAATCAGAGGTGTAATAATATGCATTAAGGATCTGAACATATGATCTTCCACCAAGTAAACCAATTAGTATCAACTACAAGGAGTAATCAACACTACTAGCAACCCATAGGTACCACTTTGTGGTTTTTGATACAAGATTGGATACAAGAGATGAACTAGGGTTTGGAGATGAGATGGTGCTGGTGAAGATGTTGATGGAGATTGACCCCCTCCCGATGAGAGGATCATTAGTGATGACGTTGGTGATGATTTCCCCCCCTCCCCAGTGGGAAGTGTCCCGGGCAGAACGGCTCCGCCAGAGCCCTAGATTGGTTCCGCCAAGGTTCCGCCTTGTGGCAGCGGAGTTTCATCCTGTAAGCTTGCCCACGATTTTTTCCAGGGTAAAAGCCTTCATATAGCAGAAGATGGACACCGGAGGGCCACCAGGGGGCCCAGGAGACAGGGGGCGCGCCCAGTAGGATGGGGCGCGCCCCCCACCCTCCTAGCGAGGGTGTGGGCCCCCTGATGTATTTCTTTCGCTCAATAATTCTTAGTAAATCCAAAAATATGTTTCGTGGAGTTTCAGGACTTTTGGAGCAGTGCAGAATAGGTTTCCAATGTTTGCTCCTTTTCCAGCCAGAATTCCAGCTGCCGACATCCCCCCTCTTCATGGTAAACCTTGTAAAATAAGAGAGAATATCCATAAGTATTGAGAGATAATGTGTAATAACAGCCCATAATGCAATAAATATTGATATAAAAGCATGATGCAAAATGGACGTATCAACTCCCCCAAGCTTAGACCTCGCTTGTCCTCAAGCGGAAGCCGATATCGAAAAATATGTCCACATGTTTAGAGATAGAGGTGTCGATAAAAATAAAATACGGGCATGAGGGTATCATGATCATTCTTATAACAACAACATAAATAGATTCTATCAAATGATTTCTTATGCTCAAGTTACAATCAATTCACAATATCAAGTATGGTTCAAAAACTTCATTGAGAACTAACAAACTATAATCTCGGTCATTGAAACAATCGCAATTTATCATAACATCAGAAAGAGTCATCAATAGAGCTTTTCAGCAAGTTCACATACTCAACTATCTTGTAGTCTTCTGCAATCGCTAACACTCACGCAATACTTGTGGTTATGGAGTTTCAGCCGGACACTGAGAAATATAGGGGCTTATTGTGTTGCCTCCCAACGTATTCACCTTTAGGTGATGTCAACAATAACAGTCCATGCTAACAAACATCCAATTGGATATATATATCATGATCTTTCAAACACAAGGAGCTTTGCCAAAGGATAAAATGAAAAAGGGAAAGGTGAGGATCACCTTGAGTCAAGTAAAAAGTAAAAACATAAAGTAAGAACATAAAGTAAAAGATAGGCCCTTCGCAGAGGGAAGCAGAGGTTGTCATGCGCTTTTAGGGTTGGATACACAAAATCTTAGTACAAAAGAACGTCACTTTATATTGCCACTTGTGTATGGACCTTTATTATGCAGTCCGTCGCTTTTATTGCTTCCATAACAAGATCGTATAAAGCTTATTTTCTCCGCACTAATAAGTCATGCATATTTAGAGAGAAATTTTTATTGCTTGCACCGATGACAACTTACTTGAAGGATCTTACTCAATCCATAGGTAGATATGGTGGACTCTCATGGCAAAACTGGGTTTTAAGGATATTTGGAAGCACAAGTAGTATCTCTACTTGGTGCTAGGAATTTGGCTAGCATGAGGGGGAAAGGCAAGCTCAACATGTTTGGAAGGTCAATGACAACATACTTTAACTGAGATGTTAGAAAACATAAACCATTACGTTGTCTTCCTTGTCCAACATCAACTCTTTTAGCATGTCATACTTAATGAGTGCTCACAATCATAAAATATGTCCAAGATAGTATATTTATATGTGAACCTCTCTTTCCTTATCACTTCCTATTAATTGCAACGATGACCAAAACTATGTTTATCAACTCTCAACAATTTTCATGCCTCATACTTTCTATATGTGAAGTTATCACTAACCATAAGATTAATATGAACTCTTTAATTCTTTCTACTTTCTCAAGATCATAGCAACATAGCAAAGCCCTTGACTCAACACTAATCTTTATTATAGATAGCTCACGGACTCGATTACAAAAGGAGATCACAAAGCAAAACTCAAAACTACTTGATATCAAAACTCCAATCTACTAGATCAAGCTACTACTAAAAAGATCGAACTAAATAAAACAGTAAAGGTAGGAGTGTGATGGTGATACGATACCGGGGCACCTCCCCCAAGCTTGGCAGTTGCCAAGGGGAGTGCCCATACCCATGTGATTATGCCCTCGGATGTGGTGAAGTAGGAGCTATTGATCATGAGGGTGACTTCTTCCTCAATTTACGCTTGAGTATAATGTTTTGCTCTTTTAGGTCTTCGATCTCCCGCTCAAGACTTAATACTCTTTTGCATAGTTCTTGCTTATTTTCCTGCAAGAGACAAAAAGGGATAAACTCGATCTTTGGCTTCTTCGCTCTATCGAGTAGACTTGACTTTTTAAACTCCACATGCATATACCACGGTTGAGGTAGTGGAACTGCATCTTTGTCTGAGCTAGTTTCATCCTTCCCCTTAGGCTCATAGTCTTCTTCTTCTTCTGTGGTCCAGCCACTATGGTCCATGTCCCCGTAGACCTTAGGGTCTGCAACGTAATCAGCCACATAGCTTTCTCCCTCCGAATCTTGAGATGACATGTTGCTTAAACCTGTGGCAGGAACAACTCGAAATGAAAACACAGGATATCTGCGTGATACGGTGGTCAAAACTTTCGGGAGATTATGTATTCAATTTTTACCAACCAAAATACGTAACGTACAAGAAAACGGAGTTCGGGAGGCACACGAGGTTCCCACGAGACAGGGGGCGCGCCCAGTAGGGGTGGGCGCACCCTCCACTCCCGTGGGGGCCTCGTGTCCCTTTCGGACTACTTCTTTCTTCCTAAAATTCTTAAATATTCCAAAACTGATAGAAATTTCCATTTGAGTTCTTTTGGAGTCGGTTTACTTACCGTACCACATACCTATTCCTTTTCGGAGTCTGGAACATTCTGGAAAGTGTCCCTTATGTATTCCTTCGGGGTTACGATTTCAATAATATTAGTTTGAACATTAATAGGATTACCTGAAATATAATGTTTAATTCTTTGACCGTTTACCACCCTCAGACTTGTGCCTTCAGAGTTGTTGATTTTTATGGCACCAGAACGATATACCTCCTCGATAACGTAGGGACCTTCCCATTTAGAGAGAAGTTTTCCTGCAAAAAATCTTAAACGAGAGTTGAATAATAACACATAATCTCCTATGTTAAACTCACTCTCTTGTATCCTTTTATCATGCCAGCGTTTAACTTTTTCTTTGAATAGCTTGGCATTCTCATAAGCTTGGGCTCTCCATTCATCAAGTGAGCTAATATCAAACAACCTCTTCTCACCAGCAAGTTTGAAGTCATAATTGAGCTCTTTAATAGCCCAATATGCTTTATGTTCAAGTTCAAGAGGTAAATGACATGCTTTTCCATAAACCATCTTATATGGAGACATACCCATAGGATTTTTGTATGCAGTTCTATAGGCCCATAATGCATCATCAAGCTTTTTGGACCAATTCTTCCTAGATCTATTGACGGTCTTTTGCAAAATTAATTTGAGCTCTCTATTGCTCAACTCTACCTGACCACTAGACTGTGGGTGATAAGGAGATGCGATTCTATGATGAACATCATACTTAGCAAGCATCTTACGGAAAGCACCATGAAAAAATGTGAACCACCATCAGTCATAAGATATCTAGGGACTCCAAACCTCGGAAAAATAACTTCTTTAAGCATTTTAATAGAAGTGTTATGATCAGCACTACTAGTTGGAATAGCTTCTACCCACTTAGTAACGTAATCAACAACAACTAGAATATGTGTGTAACCATTAGAGGCAGGAAAAGGTCCCATATAATCAAAGCCCCAAACATCAAACGGTTCAGTAACAAGAGAATAATTCATAGGAATTTCTTGACGTCTACTAATTTTACCTATTCTTTGACATTCATCACAAGATAAGACAAACTTACGAGCATCTTTGAAGAGTGTAGGACAATAAAAACCAGATTGTAGTACCTTGTGTGCAGTTCTATCTCCAGCGTGGTGTCCTCTGTAGGATTCAGAGTGACACTTGCGTAGGATATGTTCCTATTCATGCTCAGGCACACAACGTCTAATAAAACCATCTACTCCTTTATAAAGATGTGGGTCATCCCAAAAGTAATGTCTTAAATCATAAAAGAACTTTTTCTTTTGCTGGTATGTGAAACTAGGAGGTATAAATTTGGCAACAATGTAATTAGCATAATCCGCATACCAAGGAGCAGTACGAGAAGCATTAATGACCGCTATATGTTCATCAGGAAAGCTATCAACAATAGGCAGTGGGTCATCAAGAACATTCTCTAACCTAGACAAGTTGCCTGCAACGGGGTTCTCAGCTCCCTTTCTATCAATAATATGCAAATCAAATTCTTGGAGCAGGAGAACCCATCTAATGAGTCTAGGCTTAGCGTCTTTCTTTTCCATAAGATATTTAATAGCGGCATGATCAGTGTGAATAGTAACTTTGGAATCAACAATATAAGGTCTAAACTTATCACATGCAAACACAACTGCTAAGAATTCTTTTTCAGTAGTAGCATAATTTCTTTGGGCAGTATCAAGAGTCTTACTAGCATACTTGATAACATTCAATTTCTTATCAACTCTTTGCCCTAGAACAGCACCTACAACATAATCACTAGCATCACACATAATTTCAAAAGGTAAATTCCAATCAGGTGGCTGAACAACAGGTGCAGTGATCAAAGCTTTCTTAAGTATTTCAAATGCTTCTACACAATCATCATCAAAGACAAAAGGAATATCTTTTTGCAACAAGTTAGTCAGAGGCCTAGAGATCTTAGAAAAGTCCTTAATGAACCTCCTATAAAAACCGGCATGACCAAGGAAACTTCTTATACCTTTTATGTCCTTGGGACATGGCATCTTTTCAATAGCATCAACTTTGGCTTTGTCAACTTCAATACCTCTCTCGGAAATCTTATGCCCCAAGACAATGCCTTCATTAACCATAAAGTGACACTTTTCCCAATTCAGAACGAGACTAGTGTCTTCGCATCTCTGCAAAACTCGATCAAGGTTGCTCAAACAATTATCAAAGGAGGATCCATGAATGGAGAAGTCATCCATGAATACCTCACAAATCTTTTCACAAAAATCAGAAAATATAGCCATCATGCATCTTTGAAAGGTAGAAGGTGCATTACATAAACCAAAAGGCATACATCTATAAGCAAAAGTACCGAAAGGGCAAGTAAAAGTAGTTTTTGATTGATCTCCCGCTGACACAGGTATTTGAAAGAAACCAGAATAACCATCTAGAAAGCAAAAATGTGTGTGTTTGGATAGTCTTTCTAGCATTTGATCAATAAAAGGTAAAGGGTAATGATCTTTCTTAGTAGCCTTATTTAATTTATGGAAATCAATTACCATCCTATAACCTGTAACAATTCTTTGCGGGATCAATTCATCTTTATCATTAGGAACAATGGTAATACCTCCCTTTTTAGGAACACAATGGACAGGGCTTACCCAATCACTATCAGCAATGGGATAAATTATACCTGCCTCAAGGAGCTTTAGTATCTCCTTTCTTACCACTTCTTTCATCTTGGGATTTAGTCATCATTGAGGATCTCTAACTGGTTTGGCATCGTCCTCCAATTTAATTTTGTGTTGGCATAATGTGGGACTAACGCCCTTAAGATCATCCAGAGTGTATCCAATAGCAGCTCGGTGCTTCTTCAGAGTTTTCAATAATCTTTCTTCTTCTTGCTCTGAAAGGTTAGCACGAATAATAATAGGATATATTTTCTTTTCGTCAAGATAAGCATACTTAAGATTGTCAGGTAAAGGTTTGAGTTCAAACACGGGATCACCCTTGGGTGGAGGGGGATCCCCAAGGATTTCAATGGGAAGATTATGTTTCAGCACAGGTTCCTGTTTAAGGAATACTTCATCTATTTCCCTTCTTTCCTTCATAAACATATCATTTCCATGGTCTAGCAAATATTGTTCTAACGGATCAGTAGGAGGCACAGCAATGGAAGCAAGACCAATAATCTCATCCTTACTAGGTGGTTCCCTATCACGAGGTTGTCTACGAAACTTAGCAAAATTAAACTCATGAGACATACCATCTAAGCCAATGGTGACAATATCTTTTTCACAATCAACTTTAGCACTAGCTGTATGCAAGAAGGGTCTACCAAAAATAATTGGACAGAAGCAATCTTGTGGGGAAGCAAGAACAAGAAAATCAGCAGGGTATTTAACTTTCCCACACAAAACTTCAACATCTCTAACAATCCCAACTAGTTTAATGGTATCTCTATTAGCAAGCTTAATAGTAACATCAATGTCTTCTAATTCAACGGGTGCAATGTCGTGCATAATTTCTTTATATAAATCATAAGGTATCGCACTAGCACTAGCACCCATATCACATAAACCATGATAACAATGATCTCCTATTTTAACAGAAATAACAGGAATGCCTACGACAGGTCTATGTATCTTAGTATCTGGTCTAGCAATATTAGCAGTTTCATCATAGAAATAAATAACATGCCCATCTAAATCATCATCTAAGAGATCTTTAACCATAGCAATACTAGGTTCAACCTTGATTTGCTCAGGAGGTGTATAAGTCCTAGTATTACTCTTACGAACAACAATCGAAGTTTTAGCATGATCCTTTATCCTAACAGGGAATGGGGGTTTCTCAACATAAGTAGTAGGAACAATAAAATCACTATAGGTGATAGTCTTTTCTTCAACTGTGATAGGTGCAACTACTTTCACTTCAACAGGAGGATTATATTTAAACCACTTCTCTTTAGGGAGATCAATGTGAGTAGCAAAAGATTCACAGAAAGAAGCTACTATCTCGGAGTCAAGTCCATACTTAGCGCTAAATCCACGAAAAGCATCGGTATCCATAAAAGATTTAACACAGTCGAACTTAGGTGTCATACCTCACTCCTTACCATCGCCGGAACCCCAATTTCAGAGTTCCGTTTAATTCTTTCCAATAAGTCCCATTTGAAATCAATAGTCTTCAGCATATAAGAACCAGCACAGGAAGTATCGAGCAGGTTGCGATGATTAAGAGAAAGCCGAGCATACATTTTTTGAAAAATCATTTCCCGGGAGAGCTCATGATTGGGGCATGAATATAACATTCTAACGCCCCGTATTCCATGCGCCAGGTGTCCGTCAGTTATTCACCGTCGTTGCCATGTCATTTGCTTGCATATTGAATTTTGCCACGTCATCAGCTGCATTTCATCTGCATGTTTTTCAAAACTTGCATCCGTTCAGGTTCTCCCGGTTCTCTCCGTTGTCCGTTCGGAGTCCGGACCTCTCGCGCGCCCCCGTCGCCCCTCTCAGACCTTGTTTTCATGTGCGGGCGTTAAACTTTCTCGGAATGGCCCGAGGTTTGCCAAGCGGCCTTGTTATAGCACCGGTACACCGCCTGTCAAGTTTCGTGCCATTTGAAGGTCGTTTGATACTCCAACGGTTAACCGCGTAGCCCGAAACCCCCCTTTCTCTTTGCAGCTCAACACCCTTCCAAAGTGGCCCAAAACCTAGCAAACTCCCCTCCATGCTCTTGGTCGTTCGATCACGACCGTGTGGGCGAAAACCGTGCCTCATTTGGACTCTCCTAGCTCCTAGAGTCTATAAATATGTGCTCCCTCCCGGATTTTTCGCGCAGTCCAAACCCTAGCCCTCTCCCTCCTCGCGCCGCCGGACATGTCCGCCCGGCAGCCGGACACGTCCACCGCCCCGCAGCCACGTCGCCCCGGCCAATCGTAGAGCGCCACGTCGCCTCCGCCACCGTCTCCTCCAACCCGCAGCTGCCATGTCGCCACCTAGCCTCCACCCGCGTCCGCGGCCCGCTGAGCCCATCGCGGGCCCGCGCGAAGCCCGACCGCGCCCGCC
>NC_041385.1:523576396-523581220 GCF_002162155.2 Triticum dicoccoides
CCGCCCGCGCGAAGCCCGCCCCGCCGCTGCCGGCCATCTGTCTCCCCGCTCTAGCCCCGCCGACTGCGACCTCGCCGCCGGCCGCCGGAGAACTGCGCCGCCCTGTCCCTCCTGCCAGTGACCAGGGTCCCGCGCCCTGCCTGTCCAGTGCCGTCGCCCGCAGGCGCCGCCCCGCGTCGTGACTCCCGAGCGCCGCCCCGCGCCAAGCCGCTCGCCGACGGCCGCCGCCCACCGGAGCTCCGCCGTTGCCTCGCATCCCCGCCACCATCCCAAGCCGTGGGCTCCACCGGCGCCCGAGCTCACCGCTCTCCTGCGCCGTCGCCGTCCTCGCCTCGCCCCTGCCCAGATCCGGCGAGGTGCCGCCGGATCCGTCGTCTCCGACCACCGCGCGCTCGCCGGATCTCGTAGTCGCCGGCGTCGTCTTCAATCCCAGATCTGCACCGCCCCGTACCCCGATCCAAATGGCACGCCTTCCTGCTGTACTGCTCCGTCCCCGTATCCCGAGATCCAGATTCCCGTGAGGTCTATTTCTTCTAAGTCCCTAGTTTTTGCATATTCTGGTACCATCTTTAACCTGCTGTAACTTCATGTGTGCTGCTCTGTTTCGTGCGTGTAATATGTCAAATTGTTCATCTCAACGAGTACTTCATTTCATGCCATTGCATCATGTTCATTTGAGCTCATCTTGATGCCTGAATCTTCGCTGCAAGAGTGCTATGTGATATTAATCTGCTGAAACTGTTATAACATGCTCATTTGTCATTTTTTCCATGATTGATGTGTGCATCCTATGAGGTTGATGTCTACATGTGTTTTGAACTATGCCATGTCTTCTTTACAGAGGTACTTACCATGTATTTTTGTGATCAATGTGGTGACTAGCACAAGCATGCCAACTAGGCTTTGTGATGTTGCTGTTTTCAGTCCCTGTTCTGCTGTTATTTTGATGCCATGTAAACAGGATGCTACAGAGAGATTCATGCATATTTTGAGATACTTCACTAAGGATGTTTTGAACATATGGTTGTTCTCTATCCATTCATGCCCCTGTTTGAAATTATGGAGTAGTCTAGCATGTCATTTTCGCGCTCTACTTTTGCTACAAAATGTTTCCTGGCAGATTGTTTACATGTTATTCAATTTTGCCAAGGTTGTTGTAGTTGATCCTTGAATGCTATGAACTTGTTCTTGCCTTGGTTAGCTTCATAAACATGTCTTCTTGCTGATACTATGCTTATCTTGTCATGCAATGACTTGTGGTGAGTGAATCGAGCTTGTTAAGTAGGGTACTTGCTGTTACTGTTTTGCTAGGCTGAATCTGTTATTTCGTGATGCTATGTAAACCTGCTGCTACAAGTCATTCTATGCATAATCTGGAGATGTTCACTAAGGGTGTTTTGTTATACATGTCATGCTCTATCCATTCATGCCCCTGGTTGCATTTATAGCCTGCTGTAGCTAGTTGTAAGCTTTCTCCAAAGTTGCTAAATAATGTTGCTGTCAGCCTGTTAACATTAAGTTCAGTTGTTGCCATGATTGCTGTTAGTGATCCATGCACCCTATGAACTTGCTCTTGACATTCTTAGCTTCACAAACATGTATTATTACTGTTGGTTGCCTTGCCATGCCATTTATTGCTCTGTGGTGAGTTGTACAAGCTCACCAACATGCCTTCTTATCGTTGTTCCTGCCATGTTTGAATCTGTATTATAACTTGCCATGTTTACATGTGTGCCATCATATTTTCTGATCCTTTTTGGCTCATTGTCAGTAAAGGACTTTTGTTCTATGGGTTTAGTAGATTCATGCCATGCCTTTGTTTGCCATGATAAGTTCCTGTAACATGTTGTTTGATAGCTCTAAACATTGCAACCTGATGTTATTTCTGCAAAAGTCTGAAACTGTTATTATTTGCAATCTTGCCATGTGTGTTTGAGCATGTTCTAGTAGTTTCTGGAGATAGCTCAGTGTTCATGTTTTGTTATGCTTTACCTGTACATCATGCCCATGCCTTTTGTTTTCTTGTTGAGGTCCTGTAGCTTGTTGTTTTGATGCTTGCAATATGTCTAGTTGCTGTTTTGGACAGCTTGTCCTTTAAACTTGTATAGTGTGCATGTATTGAACCGTTGCTCCGTTTTGAGTGTGCTCTATATGAAACTTGCTTGATTTTGCATGTAGTTTCATATTATCATGTTGCATCCTTGTTTTGAGGTGTTTGCTTGATGTTTGGGTGCATTTTGCATCAATGCCATGTTTAACTTGTTTTGCTCATATCTTCTAGGCCGTAGCTCCGAACTAAATGAACTTTATATGTAACTTGACTAGAATCTCGTGTAAATCATCTTGGTGCATTTTAACTTGCTGTTTAACAACTTGAACATAATGTTTATTCAGATCTGTACCAACTTCGAAATTTGCATATGAGGACTTACCAGAATTGTTATATGTTGTTCCCGGCCTCATTTAAACTTGCCTTGATGTGTTGCTCTTGTTTGCATCATCTCTTGCCATGAGTAGCTTCTTGTAGTCTTCTCTTGCATCATGCTTGTTGTGCATCATGTCTTGTATATGTGTGGTGTGTTTACCATGTCGTGTGCTTCTTCTTGTTAGTTCCTGTTTCGTTGCGATCGTGAGGATTCGTTCGTCTACGCTTGGTTCAACTTCATCCATTCGTCTTCTTCATGGACTCGTTCTTCTTCCTAGCGGGATTTCAGGCAAGATGATCGCTACCCTGGATCTTACTACTATCATTGCTATGCTAGTTGCTTCGTTCTATCGCTTTGCTGCGCTACCTATCATTTGCTCTTCAAGCCTCCCAATTGCCATGTCAGCCTCTAACCTTTTCACCCTTCCTAGCAAACCATTGCTCGGCTATGTTACCACTTTGCTCAGCCCTCTTATAGCGTTGTTAGTTGCAGGTGAAGTTGAAGATTGCTCCATGACGGACATGATTATGTTGGGATATCACAATATCTCTTATATAATTAATGCATCTATATACTTGGTAAAGGGTGGAAGACTCGGCCTTATGCCTGGTGTTTTGTTCCACTCTTGCCGCCCTAGTTTCCGTCATACCGGTGTTATGTTCCCGGATTTTGCGTTCCTTACGCTGTTGGGTTATTTATGGGACCCCCTTGACAATTCGCTTTGAATAAAACTCCTCCAGCAAGGCCCAACCTTGGTTTTACCATTTGCCTCACCACCACCTATACCTTTCCCTTGGGTCGGCCAACCCGAGGGTCATTTTTATTTTAGCCCCCACGGGCCAGTGCTTCTCTAAGTGTTGGTCCGAACTGAGCTGCCTGCGGGGCCACCTCGGGGCAACTTGAGGGTTGGTTTTACTCGTAGCTAGTCTCATCTGGTGTTGCCCTGAGAACTAGATATGTGCAGCTCCTATCGGGATTTGTCGGTGCATCGGGCGGCTTTGCTGGTCTTGTTTTACCATTATCGAAATGTCTTGTAAACCGGGATTCCGAGTCTGATCGGGTCTTCCTGGGAGAAGATATATCCTTCGTTGATCGCGAGAGCTTATCATGGGCTAAGTTGGGACACCCCTGCAGGGTTTAAACTTTCGAAAGCCGTGCCTGCGGTTATAAGCAGATGGGAATTTGTTAATGTCCGGTTGTAGATAACTTGACACCAGATCCGAATTAAAACGCATCAACCGCGTGTGTAGCCGTGATGGTCTCTTTTCGGCGGAGTCCGGGATGTGAACACGGTTTTGGGTTATGATTGACGTAAGTAGGAGTTCAGGATCACTTCTTGATCATTGCTAGTTTCACGATCGTTCCTTTGCTTCTCTTCTCGCTCTTATTTGCGTATGTTAGCCACCATATCATGCTTAGTCGCTGCTGCAACCTCACCACTTTACCCCTTCCTTCCCCTTTAAGCTTTGCTAGTCTTGACACCCATGGTAATGGGATTGCTGAGTCCTCGTGGCTCACAGATTACTACAACAACAGTTGCAGGTACAGGTTATGCGATGATCATGACGCGAGAGTGATGTTTGCTTGTTTTGGAGTTCTTCTTCTGCTTCTTCTTCGATCAGGGGATAGGTTCCAGGTCGGCAGCCTGGGCTAGCAGGGTGGATGTCGTTTGAGTTTCTGTTTGTGTTTCATCCATAGTCGGATGTTGATCTTATGTATGATGATATTGTATTCGTGTGGCATTGTATGCCTCTTGTATGTATCCCCATCTATTATGTAATGTTGATGTAATGATATCCACCTTGCAAAAGCGTTTCAATATGCGGTTCTATCCTTGTTGGGACCTTCGAGTCTCTTTAGGATAGTATCGCATATTGGGCATGACAAGTTGGTATCAGAGCCTCGACCGACCCTAGGAGCCCCCTTGATTGATCGTGCAGTTTGGTCATTGTTGAGTCTAGAAGAAAACTGTTTTCGGAGTCTAGTTATATCAGAGAGTAGGAATTCTTTTTACTCCTCAGCCCCTTCGTCGCTCTGGTGAGGAATCTTGACGTAGGTGTTTTGAACTACTCCTCTTCCCTTTCAAATTTTCTTTAGGATCACGCAGTTGGTTTTCCGTTCGTTGTTCCTCAGCTCTTCTCATCCGGTGCATTTCTTGTCAATTTGACTCGAGCCTCTTCATCGTTGCCAAGTTCAATTCGCAGTTGTTTTCTTTTCCCACCCACCCACCCTTTTTCATCTCGGAGTCGAAGTTCGTAATCGAGTATCCATCCTACTTGTGCGAAGCCTTTGCTTTCTTTCCTCAATGATTTCAACCGGTGTTTTCTCTTCAAGTTATTCGTCGGTTCCCCCTTCCAAGTTGCCTTTTTTTCCCGCCCTCCCACCCCTCTTCTTCCCG
>NC_041385.1:523581565-523584166 GCF_002162155.2 Triticum dicoccoides
CATCTATCTCATTCGTGCAGAGCCTCTTCAGTCTTTCGTAAACTATCTCAACTGGTGAATTCTCGTCTCGTTTGACATTCTTCATCTCTTTTCTTCTACGGTGGTTTCAATTCCATTTTTTCGATAGTGATTATATTCTTTCCCTCAGCTCAAGTACCTTCCCTGCTCGTTCGCCTCTCGCCAGTTTTTCCTTCCGGAGTCCTCAAGACATCTCAGGAGATTCGTCAGTGTTCCAATTAATTCGAGGTTGCCACCTCATTCAAATATTTCAATTGTTCCGGGGCATCATCTATCTGTTCAATAACCCTTTCCAACAGTGTTCTCTTTTAGTGGGCCCTAACCCACAGGTCTTTTCCCAGGATCTTACCTGACTCTTCTGATTTCCCGGAGCTATTCTCAAATCCTTTTGAAGTTTGACGTAAGTATGAATTTCATCAGTCAGATGCCTTTCCAAGATCGTTTCTTAATCATTTCATTGTTGCTTCAACCCTTCCTCTTTTACATTCTTCGGAGTATCTCAGTAATGTCGGTGGTGTTTCTCATCGTCTTTCTCAGATTTGAAGATCGAAGAAGAGTTTTCATATCATCCTCTCGATTTATTCCATTTGTCAGATATTCCTTTTCTCACCCATCCGGAGTATTTCAGGAGTTGTTTTCTATTTCTTTTCACCGGAGGCCATCGTTCCATAAGAATTCTTAGTCCTCACATTTCAGTTACCGTTATCTATTTATCCCGGTGCTTCGTTCAAGTGTTCTTTAATCAGCTCGAGTTCTTCTCGTTCTCTTGCATCTAAATCCCCTCAAGCATATTTGGTCTTCTAATTCTTCCCGGTGATTCATCCTCTTTAGTTAGTCATTTCCGAATTCTAACGGTGGTTCGTTCAAGATTCTTTTTCCTTGATTATCATTTTTATCCATTCCTTCTTTCAATCCTACCGGTGGTTCTTGAAGACTTTCTCAAGTTTGCAATATGTCACTTCTCAATTCTTTTTTTTCAAGAAGAATAAGTAATATGCGAAATCCATTACTTGTCATCAATTTAATTTTTGATGAAGGATAAGCATACAATAAATCTTATTCTTATTTCATCCAAGCAATCAATCCCTTCCTTCAGAGTTGTTCTTGATTCTAGTTCCAAGTGTTTTCATCTTTTCTTTTCCGGAGTTCAATTTCCTCAGCCATTTTGTCGGAACCTCCATCTAAATCATCGCAAGGCTCATCTTATTCTTTCATCCTTCATTCTATCTCATCATCCTTTTGTTACCGGAGTTCTTCATGGTTGTTCTTCATGATTTAATCTTTTCTTCAAGAGTTCATCAAGATTTTGTTGGTGGAGTTCAACTATCTTTTCTTCTCATCTCCAAGTGCAATTAATTCTCCGTGTTCTTGTGAAGTGGAGTTTTGCATTTCTTAGTTCTTCTCAGCTATCCAATCATTTCCGTTTGTGGTCGGTTATCACCTCAAAAATTCTGAGATGTTATCCATAAGCCCACAACAAGCTTATTCTTTCATTGTTGATTTTCTCAACAACTCCGTTCAACACTTCCTTCTAAGTTCTTTTCATTCAATTCTTTCAATTCTTCCAGAGGCATTGCATTGTTCATCTCGTGAAGTGCCCTCTCTTTGGGTGAAGCTCATGTTCTATTCTTTCCTTATTCAGCCGGAGTGCTGCCTAAATCCTTTCAGTCTTATTCGTTTCTTATCTTGTTCTAAACGGAGAATTTCACAGTCTATCTGATTCCGTGAGCTTTCGATTCTCGTCTTTCTCGTCGTTCCTCTCTTCTTCTCGAGTGCTCTCGATTCTTTGCTTCTTCTCTGGAATTCTTGCTTCACCTCATCCCTTTTTCCTTCCGTCTCGGTCCTAAGATCTCGGGATGAGATCTCTTGTTAGTGGAGGAGTGTTGTAATGCCCCGGATTCAATGCGCCAGCTGTCCGTCAGTTATTCGCCGTTGTTGCCATGTCATTTGCTTGCATGTTGCATTTTGCCATGTCATCATCTGCATTTCATCTGCATGTTTTTCAAAACTTGCATCCGTTCAGGTTCTCCTAGTTCTGTCCGTTGTCCGTTCAGAGTCCGGACCTCTCGCGCGCGCCCGTCGCCCCTCTCAGACCTTGTTTTCGTGTGCGGGTGTTAAACTTTATTGGAATGGCCCGAGGTTTTCCAAGCGGCCTTGGTATAGCACCGGTAGACCGCCTGTCAAGTTTCGTGCCATTTGGAGGTCGTTTGATACTCCAACGGTTAACCGCGTAGCCCGAAACCCCCCTTTCACTTTGCAGCACAACACCCTTCGAAAGTGGCCCTAAATCCAGCAAACTCACCTCCATGCTCTCGGTCGTTCGATCACGATCGTGTGGGCTAAAACCGTGCCTCGTTTGGACTCTCCTAGCTCCCAGAGTCTATAAATATGTGCTCCCTCCCGGATTTTTCGCGCAGTCCAATCCCTAGCCCTCTCCCTCCTCGCGCCGTCGGACATGTCCGCCCGGCGGCCGGACACGTCCACCACCCCGCAGCCACGTCGCCCCGTTCAATCGTAGAGCGCCACGTCGCCTCCGCCGCCGCCTCCTCCAACCCACAACCGCCACGTCGCCACCTAGCCTCC
>NC_041385.1:523584572-523615979 GCF_002162155.2 Triticum dicoccoides
GCCCGCGGGCGCCGCCCCGCGCCGCGATGCCCGAGCGCCGCCCCGCGCCAAGCCGCTCACCGCCGGCCGCCGCCCGCCGGAGCTCCGCCGTCGCTTCGCATCCCCGCCGCCATCCCAAGCCGTGGGCTCCACCGGTGCCCGAGCTCGCCGCTCTCCCGCGCCGTCGCCGTCCTCGCCTTGTCCCTGCCCAGATCAGGCGAGGCGCCGCCGGATCCGTCGTCTCCGACCACCGCGCGCTCGCCGGAGCTCGTCGTCGCCGGCGTCGTCTTCAATCCCAGATCTACACCTCCCCGTACCCCGATCCAAATGGCATGCCTTCCCGCTGTACCGCTCCGTCCCCGTATCCCAAGATCCAGATTCCCGCGAGTTCTATTTCTTCCAAGTCCCTAGTTTTTGCATATTCTGGTGCCATCTTTAACCTGCTTTAACTTCAAGTGTGCTGCTCCGTTTCGTGCGTGTAATATGTCAAATTGTTCATCTCAACGAGTACTTCATTTCATTCCATTGCATAATGTTCATTTGAGCTCATCTTGATGTCTGAATCTTCGTTGCAAGAGTGCAATGTGATGTTAATCTGCTGAAACTGTTATAACATGCTCATTTGTCATTTTTGCCATGATTGATGTGTGCATCCTATGAGGTTGATGTCTACATGTGTTTTGAACTATGCCATGTCTGCTTTACAGAGGTACTTACCATGTATTTTTGTGATC
Source organism: Triticum dicoccoides (assembly GCF_002162155.2). Lineage (NCBI taxonomy): Eukaryota > Viridiplantae > Streptophyta > Magnoliopsida > Poales > Poaceae > Triticum > Triticum dicoccoides. Next base: position 523,585,286 of record NC_041385.1, read on the forward strand.
AATGTGGTGACTAGCACAAGCATGCCAACTAGGCTTCGTGATGTTGCTGTTTTCAGTCCCTGTTCTGCTATTATTTTGATGCCATGTAAATAGGATGCTACAGAGAGATCCATGCATATTTTGAGATACTTCAGTAAGGTGTTTTGAACATATGGTTGTTCTCTATCCATTCATGCCCCTGTTTGCAATTATGGAGTACTCTAGCATGTCATTTTCGTGCTCTACTTTTGCTACAAAATGTTCCTGGCAGATTGTTTACATGTTATTCAATTTTGCCAAGGTTGTTGTAGTTGATCCTTGCATGCTATGAACTTGTTCTTGTCTTGGTTAGCTTCATAAACATGTCTACTTGCTGATGCTATGCTTATCTTGTCATGCAATGACTTGTGGTGAGTGAATCGAGCTTGTTAAGTAGGGTACTTGCTGTTACTGTTTTGCTAGGCTGAATCTGTTATTTCGTGATGCTATGTAAACCTGCTGCTACAACTCATTCTATGCATAATCTGGAGATGTTCACTAAGGGTGTTTTGTTCTACATGTCATGCTCTATCCATTCATGCCCCTGGTTTCATTTATAGCCTGTTGTAGCTAGTTGTAAACTTGCTCCAAAGTTGCTAAATAATGTTGCTGTCAGCCTGTTAACATTAAGTTCAGTTGTTGCCATGATTGTTGTTAGTGATCCATGCACCCTATGAAGTTGCTCTTGACATGCTTAGCTTCACAAACATGTCTTCTTACTATTGGTTGCCTTGACATGCCATTTGTTGCTCTGTGGTGAGTGGTACAAGCTCACCAACATGCCTTCTTATCGTTGTTCCTGCCATGTTTGAATCTGTATTATAACTTGCCATGTTTACATGGGTGCCATCATATTTTCTGATCCTTTTTGGCTCATGGTCAGTAAAGGACTTTTGTTCTATAGATTTAGTAGATTCATGCCATGCCTTTGTTTGCCATGATAAGTTCCTGTAACATGTTGTTTGATAGCTCTAAACATTGCAACCTGATGTTATTTCTGCAAAAGTCTGAAACTGTTATTATTTGCAATCTTGCCATGTGTGTTTGAGCATGTTCTAGTAGTTTCTGGAGATAGATCAGTGTTCATGTTTTGTTATGCTTTACCTGTACATCATGCCCATGCCTTTTATTTTCTTGTTGAGGTCCTGTAGCTTGTTGTTTTGATGCTTGCAATATGTCTAGTTGCTGTTTTGGACAGCTTGTCCTTTAAACTTGTATAGTGTGCATGTGTTGAACCGTTGCTCCGTTTTGAGTGTGCTCTATATGAAACTTGCTTGATTTTGCATGTAGTTTCATATTATCATGTTACATCCTTGTTTTGAGGTGTTTGCTTGATGTTTGGGTGCATTTTGCATCAATGCCATGTTTAACTTGTTTTGCTCATATCTTCTAGGCCGTAGCTCCGAACTAAATGAACTTTATATGTAACTTGACTAGAATCTCGTGTAGATCATCTTGGTGCATTTTAACTTGCTGTTTAACAACTTGAACATAATGTTTATTCAGATCTGGACCAACTTCGAAATTTGCATATGAAGACTTACCAGAATTGTTATATGTTGTTCCCGGCCTCATTTAAACTTGCCTTGATGTGTTGCTTCTGTTTGCATCATCTCTTGCCATGAGTAGCTTCTTGTAGTCTTGTCTTGCATCATGCTTGTTGTGCATCATGTCTTGTCTATGTTCGGTGTGTTTACCATGTCGTGTGCTTCTTCTTGTTAGTTCCTGTTTCGTTGCGATCGTGAGGATTCGTTCGTCTACGCTTGGTTCAGCTTCATCCGTTCGTCTTCTTCATGGACTCGTTCTTCTTTCTAGCGGGATTTCAGGCAAGATGACCGCTACCCTGGATCTCACTACTATCATTGCTATGCTAGTTGCTTCGTTCTATCGCTTTGCTGCGCTACCTATCATTTGCTCTTCAAGCCTCCCAATTGCCATGCCAGCCTCTAACCTTTTCACCCTTCCTAGCAAACCATTGCTCGGCTATGTTACCGCTTTGCTCAGCCCTCTTATAGCATTGTTAGTTGCAGGTGAAGTTGAAGATTGCTCCATGACGGAGAGGATTATGTTGGGATATCACAATATCTCTTATATAATTAATGCATCTATATACTTGGTAAAGGGTGGAAGACTCGGCCTTATGCCTGGTGTTTTGTTCCACTCTTGCCGCCCTAGTTTTCGTCATACCGGTGTTATGTTCCCGGATTTTGCGTTCCTTACGCGGTTGGGTGATTTATGGGACCCCCTTGACAGTTTGCTTTGAATAAAACTCCTCCAGCAAGGCCCAACCTTGGTTTTACCATTTGCCTCACCACCACCTATACCTTTCCCTTGGGTCGGCCAACCCGAGGGTCATCTTTATTTTAGCCCCCCCCCCGGGCCAGTGCTTCTTTAAGTGTTGGTCCGAACTGAGCTGCCTGCGTGGCCACCTCGGGGAAACTTGAGGGTTGGTTTTACTCGTAGCTAGTCTCATTCGGTGTTGCCCTGAGAACGAGATATGTGCAGCTCCTATCGGGATTTGTCGGTGCATCGGGCGGCTTTGCTGGTCTTGTTTTACCATTGTCGAAATGTCTTGTAAACCGGGATTCCGAGTCTGATCGGGTCTTCCTGGGAGAAGGTATATCCTTCATTGATCGCGAGAGCTTATCATGGGCTAAGTTGGGACACCCCTGCAGGGTTTAAACTTTCGAAAGTCGTGCCTACGGTTATAGGCAGATGGGAATTTGTTAATGTCTGGTTGTAGATAACTTCACACCAGATCCGAATTAAAACGCATCAATCGCGTGTGTAGCCGTGATGGTCTCTTTTCGGCGGAGTCCGGGAAGTGAACACGGTTTTGGGTTATGATTGACGTAAGTAGGAGTTCAGGATCACTTCTTGATCATTGCTAGTTTCACGATCGTTCCTTTGTTTCTCCTCTCGATCTTATTTGCGTATGTTAGCCACCATATCATGCTTAGTCGCTGCTGCAACCTCACCACTTTACCCCTTCCTTCCCCTTTAAGCTTTGCTAGTCTTGATACCCATGGTAATGGGATTGCTGAGTCCTCATGGCTCACAGATTACCACAACAACAGTTGCAGGTACAGGTTATGCAATGATCATGATGCGAGAGCGATGTTTGCTTGTTTTGGAGTTCTTCTTCTGCTTCTTCTTCGATCAGGGGATAGGTTCCAGGTCGGCAGCCTGGGCTAGCAGGGTGGATGTCGTTTGAGTTTCTGTTTGTGTTTCATCCGTAGTCGGATGTTGATCTTATGTATGATGATATTGTATTCGTGTGGCATTGTATGCCTCTTGTATGTATCCCCATCTATTATGTAATGTTGATGTAATGATATCCACCTTGCAAAAGCGTTTCAATATGCGGTTCTATCCTTGTTGGGACCTTCGAGTCTCTTTAGGATAGTATCACATATTGGGCGTGACATTGACTTAAGCCTCCCCCAAGCTTGAGCGATGCTTTCTCCTTTGCGAGGCCAGAAATTATATATGTAATTAAGATCACGATGAACAAGATGCATAGGATAGAACTTCTGGTGAAATTCCAACTTCAATCGCTTATAATTCCAAGATCTCGTGTCATCATATAGCCTATACCATGTCAATGCATCTCCCTTCAAAGATAAAGGGAAGACCTTCCTTTTGACAACATCATCGGGAATACCTGCAAGCTTAAATAATCCACAAACTTCATCCACAAAGATAAGGTGTAAATTGGGATGTGTTCCATCTCCTATAATGGATTAGCTAGCAGTTTCTCTATCATACCCGAAGGAATCTCAAAATAAATATTTTCATAAAGTTCAGTAGGTTGAGGAGCAACTCTTTGCTCTTCTGGTCAGGGTGAAGATACCCCGAACAAGCCCCACAAAGGATTAGTTTCCATAGTGACAAGTAATAGAAAATTTCAGCACACTAAATAAATGTTTCCTTACCAAGTTCCACTCACCAAAAGCGCTACACTCCCCGGCAACGGCACCAGAAAAGAGTCTTGATGACCCACAAGTGTAGGGGATCTATCGTAGTCCTTTCGATAAGTAAGAGTGTCGGACCCAACGAGGAGCAGAAGGAAATGATAAGCGATTTTCAGTAAGGTTTTCTCTGCAAGCACTGAAATTGTAGGTGATAGATAGTTTTGTGATAAGATAAATAGTAACGAGTAACAAGTAAATAAAGTAAATAAAGTGCAGCAAGATGGCCCAATCCTTTATGTAGCAAAGGATAAGCCTGGATAATTTCTAATAATGAGAAAGGAGGTCCCGAGGACACATGGGAATTATCGTCAAGCTAGTTTTCACCATGTTCATATGATTCGCGTTCGGTACTTTGATAATTTGATATGTGGGTGGACCGGTGCTTGGGTACTGCCCTTACTTGGACAAGCATCCCACTTATGATTAACCCCTATTGCAAGTGTCCGCAGCTACAAAAGAAGTATTAAGGTAAACCTAACCACAACATTAAACATATGGATCCAAATCAGCCCCTAACGAAGCAACGCATAAACTAGGGTTTAAGCTTCTGTCACTCTAGCAACCCATCATCTACTTATTACTTCCATATGCCTTCCTCTAGGCCCAAATAATGGTGAAGTGTCATGTAGTCGACGTTCACATAACACCACTAGAGGAAAAGATAACATACATCTCATCAAAATATCGAACAAATACCAAATTCACATGACTACTAATAGCAAGACTTCACCCATGTCCTCAGGAACAAATGTAACTACTCACAAAGCATATTCATGTTCATAATCAGAGGTGTAATAATATGCATTAAGGATCTGAATATATGATCTTCCACCAAGTAAACCGATAAGTATCAACTATAAGGAGTAATCAACACTACTAGCAACCCACAGGTACCAATTTGTGGTTTGGATACAAGATTGGATACAAGAGATGAACTAGGGTTTGGAGAGGAGATGGTGCTGGTGAAGATGTTGATGGAGATTGACCCCCTCCTGATGAGAGGATCGTTGGTGATGACATTGGTGATGATTTCCCCCTCCTGGAGGGAAGTGTCCAGGGCAGAACAGCTCCGCCAGAGCCCTAGATTGGTTCCGCCAAGGTTCCGCCTCGTGGTGGCGGAGTTTCGTCACGTAAGCTTGCCCACGATTTTTTCCAGGGTAAAAGCCTTCATATAGCGGAAGATGGACACCGGAGGGCCACCAGGGGGCCCAGGAAACAGGGGGCGCGCCCAGTAGGAGGGGGCGCGCCCCCCACCCTCCTGGCCAGGGTGTGGGCCTCCTCATGTATTCCTTTCGCTCAATAATTCTTAATAAATCCAAAATTATGTTTCGTGGAGTTTTGGGACTTTTGGAGCAGTGCAGAATAGTTTCCAACGTTTGCTCCTTTTCCAGCCAGAATTCCAGCTGCCGGCATCCCCCCTCTTCATGGTAAACCTTGTAAAATAAGAGAGAATAGCCATAAGTATTGAGATATAATGTGTAATAACAGCCCATAATGCCATAAATATTGATATAAAAGCATGATGCGAAATGGACGTATCAGTGGGTCCCAGGTCCGCGATCTCTCTCTCCTCTCCATCGTCTAAACTTTGCATGGGCACACATGAATAGTGGCGCTAGCTTGCCGTGGTGTTATTATAACTAAAAAAAGAAGCTTGGAAAATAGATGGATCGCCTAGAACAAGAGACGTTGTGGCTGGTCGAGACGGAGCTAACCACACCTATCCTCTGTGCCATGTTAGCATGATGAAGTTGTGTGGCTAGTGGGGTGTTTTCGACTGACTGGCTGGGTCCCGAGGTTGAACCATAGGTACATACAATATATTTTTACACGCACATTTTTCCTCCGTGCCGAGACGTGGCACACCCTGCCACGCGGTTTTGGGGTCCTCTCGGGTGGTGCACACATATATTCTTCCTGGCGTGGGACGCCCTACCGCGCGTTTTCTGGGTCCTCCTCGGTCGTAGCACCGAAGCAAGTAAATGAGTCGTCAAATCACGAAAGACCATCTTTCCCGCCGAGTACATTAGTGAAGCATAGTGGCTAGCTAGTTGAGCTAGTTCGACCGATTAGCTAGGTCGCCGCCACATTTGTTTTTTCACCCCTTTTTTATCTCCTTGCGGGCAGGTAAATTTAAATATCCACCGCGGTGTTGTTCTGGTGTTTGGGTGCGGCATGATTTTTAATTTTTTGATTGATGGGAGAAAGCACGGTAGGATTTTTAATTTTTTGATTGACGGGAGCAGGCGCGGCAGCAATTAGTCATGATGACTCCGCCTGTAAAACCCACTGCTCCCTGATGTGAGAAGTTGTCGACTAGTGTTTTACCATGGTGAAAACCAAAAGATTCCCCGCTCCTCGGCTGGCTCCCTCCGCCTTCCTATAGATTGCATTGCCTTTCAGCCATTTCACCCCCTTTGCTTCCTCTCCCCATTGCTTCTACCTGGTGCCATTGCGGCGCAGCAGATCTCGGAGTCCGAGGTGAGGCGCTTGACACAGGAGCTCTAGGCCAAGGATGTGGAGCTCAGGGCCAAGGACGTGGAGCTACGTGAGCTCAAGGAGGAGAGGAGTGCCATGCTCCTCCGTTATGTGCGGGAGTTCACGGAGCTTCAAAAGCGGCAGGCGTCCACCACAAGGATGCTCGAGGCGTCGACGGCATTCCTGTAGAAAGCGGGAGATACGATAGGCCATCAGGGGAGCCGGCTGGAGCACGAGCGGGCCGATCATGACAAGGTCCAGGATCGCCTCAGCCACTTGGCGAACCAAGTTGCCACACACGTGTTGTGGCTGCGCGATGCCTATCGTCGTGCCAGCGCGACCATGCCGGCCGTCAGGCTAAACCTGTTCGACCACCTGGTCGACTTCAACGAGCTGCAGCTTCCTAACCTGGTCTCCTTCTTCACCTATATCTCCGAGGAGCTAAGCCGTCTCCGCGCGATGGTGGGGGTAGAGCTGGACAAGGAGGGGTTGTAGGCTGCCGTCGCCATTGTCGAGCGAATCTATTTAGGGCTCCGTCACCGGAATCCATTCGTGCCATTGGACGCCATCTTTGACGAGCTGGCTCCCGTCGACTGGGAGTGGGCTCTGCGGGCAGTTGCACCCTCCATCACCAACATCGTGCGCCTCGAGAAGCAGACGGACTTCGATGGTGTTTAGGCGCCCTATGCATGGGCATGTCCATGTCTCGGCGCAACATGACTGTGGATCAAACTCAGACGATGCAGATCAGTCACTGTAGCACAAAGCGTGTGGGTGTGTTTGGTTGCATTCTCATCTCAATATAGTTGTTCCCTCTTCGTGTATATGTGTTAACCTACGTGTGGACTCATGGACCCTTCATGCACTCTGCCAAACACCCAAAAGTGGGTAGAGAAGGGAACTTTTGCTCCCATCCCGTGCACCCTTCATACACCCTGCCTAACACTGATTCATGCTTCATATGGTTCATCTTTCATGGAGTACTGTAGCACCATACTCTCTGTGCGCTGTAGACCTAGTTCTGTTAACATTGATCTTACCGTTCATACTCAACCGGACAGTCAAAAAAGCGGTACTATGTTACTACATTACTGTTCATATAGTTGACATGCGCACAACATCATTTGTTATCGTCATATCTTACTACACTAGCAACAAGATTATGTAGTACTCACATATGAACCACTGCACATGCCTAGTGGTAGGAGCACTGTGTATGTTCAAGTGGCTGGCATGTATCGCACTCCTCCGTCGTAAGAGTGGAAACGCTTGTTGTAATCATTTTTCTTCTTCGGAAAAACAATGGACACGCTCTACCGTGCGGATCCTCCTCCAGCCATGCACTAAATTACTCACTTTCGCCGACGTGTGGGACAGCCAGCATCAGGGTCCACCAGCCATGCACTAAATTACTCTGTAGTAGAGTGATGGTAGACTACCCCGACTGAAGCGCTGCAGTAATGCCCAATGATCTGTCAAATCACAAAACCCCCTCCTTTCCAGTAGTAAGTTGGACGGATGAAGCTGTTGGGGAACGTAGCACAAATTCAAAATTTTCCGACGAATCACCAAGATCTATCTATGGAGAAACCAACAACGAGGGGAAGGAGAGTGCATCTACATACCCTTGTAGATCGCTAAGCGGAAGCGTTCAAGAGAACGGGGTTGAAGGAGTCGTACTCGTCGTGATCCAAATCACCGGAGATCCTAGTGCCGAACGGACGGCACCTCCGTGTTCAACACACGTACAGCCCGGTGACGTCTCCCACGCCTTGATCCAGCAAGGAGAGAGGGAGAGGTTGAGGAAGACTCCGTCCAGCAGCAGAACAACGGCGTGGTGGTGATGGAGGAGCGTGGCAATCCAGCAGGGCTTCGCCAAGCACCGCGGGAGAGGAGAAGGGAGAGAGGTAGGGCTGCGCCAGTAGAGGGAGAAACTCATGTTTTGGCAGCCCCAAAACCCTCAAGTATATATAGGGGAGAGGGAGGGGGTGCGCCCCCTCTAGGGTTTCCACCCCAAGGGGTGCGGCAGCCCCAATCCCATCTAAGGGTGGCGGCCAAGGGGGGAGAGGGGGGAAACTTGCCCCCCAAGTTAGGTGGAAGCACCCCCTCCCCAAACCCTAGGCGCCTTGGGCCCTTGTGGGGGGAGCACCAGCCCACCTGGGGCTGGTCCCCTCCCACACTTGGCCCATGCAGCCCTCCGGGGCCGGTGGCCCCACTTGGTGGACCCCCGGGACCCTCCCGGTGGTCCCGGTATGTTACCGATAAAACCTGAAACTTTTCCGGTGACCAAAACATGACTTCCCATATATAAATCTTTACCTCTGGACCATTTCGAAACTCCTCGTGACATCCGGGATCTCATCCGGGACTCCGAACAACATTCGGTAACCACATACAAACTTCCTTTATAACCCTAGCGTCATCGAACCTTAAGTGTGTAGACCCTACGGGTTCGGGAGACATGTAGACATGATCGAGACGTTCTCCGGTCAATAACCAACAGCGGGATCTGGATACCCATGTTGGCTCCCACATGTTCCACGATGATCTCATCGGATGAACCACGATGTCAAGGACTCAATCGATCCCGTATACAATTCCCTTTGTCTAGCGGTATTGTACTTGCCCAAGATTCGATCGTCGGTATACCGATACCTTGTTCAATCTCGTTACTGGCAAGTCTCTTTACTCGTTCCGTAACACATCATCCCGTGATCAACCCCTCGGTCACATTGTGCACATTATGATGATGTCCTACCGAGTGGGCCCAGAGATACCTCTCCATTTACACGGAGTGACAAATCCCAGTCTCGATTCGTGCCAACCCAACAGACACTTTCGGAGATACCTGTAGTGCACCTTTATAGTCACCCAGTTACGTTGTGACGTTTGGTACACCCAAAGCATTCCTACGGTATCCGGGAGTTGCACAATCTCATGGTCTAAGGAAAAGATACTTGACATTAGAAAAGCTTTAGCATACGAACTATGATCTTTGTGCTAGGCTTAGGATTAGGTCTTGTCCATCACATCATTCTTCTAATGATGTGATCCCGTTATCAACGACATCCAATGTCCATGGTTAGGAAACCGTAACCATCTATTGATCAACGAGCTAGTCAATAGAGGCTTGCTAGGGACGTGATGTTGTCTATGTATCCACACATGTATCTGAGTTTCCTATCAATACAATTATAGCATGGATAATAAACGATTATCATGAACAAGGAAATATAATAATAACTAATTTATTATTGCCTCTAGGGCATATTTCCAACAGTCTCCCACTTGCACTAGAGTCAATAATCTAGTTCACATCGCCATGTGATTAACACTCACAGGTCACATCGCCATGTGACCAACATCCAAAGAGTTTACTAGTGTCATTAAACTAGTTCACATCATCATGTGATTAAGACTCAATGAGTTCTGGGGTTTGATCTTGTTTTGCTTGTGAGAGAGGTTTTAGTCAACGGGTCTGTAACATTCAGATCCTGTATGTACTTCGCAATTCTCTATGTCATATTGTAAATGTTGCTTCCACACTCCACTTGTAGCTATTCCAAATGGTTGCTCGACTATACGTATCCGGTTTGCTACTCAGAGTCACTCGGATAGGTGTTAAAGCTTGCATCAACATAACCCTTTACGCCGAACTCTTTATCACCTCCATAATTGAGAAACATGTCCTTATTTACTCCAAGGACAATTTTGACCGCTGTCTAATGATCCATGCCTGGATCATTCTTGTACCCCTTGACTGACTCATGGCAAGGCACACTTCCGGTGCGGTACACAGCATAGCATACTATAGAGCCTATGTCTGAAGCATAGGGGACGACCTTCGTCCTTTCTCTCTTTTCTGCCGTGGTCGAGCTTTGAGTCTTAACTTCATACCTTACATCTCAGGCAAGAACTCCTTCTTTGACTGATCCATCTTGAACACCTTCAAGATCATGTCAAGGTATATGCTCATTTGAAAGTATTATTAAGCATTTTGATCCATCCTCATAGATTTTGATGCTCAATGTTCAAGTAGCTTGATCTAGGTTTCTTATTGAAAAGCACTTTTCAAATAACCCTATATGCTTTCTAGAAATTCTACATCATTTCTGATCAACAATATGTTTACAACATATACTTATCAGAAATTCTATAGTGCTCCCACTCACTTCTTTGGAAATACAAGTTTCTCATAAACTTTGTATAAATCCAAAATCTTTGATCATCTCATCAAAGCGTACATTCCAACTCCGAGATGCTTACTCCAGTCCTTAGAAGGATCGCTAGAGCTAGCATAGCTTTAGCATCCTTAGGATTGACAAAACCTTTCTGATTGTATCACATACAACCTTTCCTTACGAAAACTGGTAAGGAAACTCGTTTTGACATCCATCTGCCAGATTTCATAAATGCAGCTAATGCTAACATGATTCCGACGGACTTAAGCATCGCTACGGATGAGAAAATCTCATCGTAGTCAACTCCTTGAACTTGTGAAAAACTCTTCGCCATAAGTCGAGCTTCATAGACGGTGACATTACCGTCCACGTCTGTCTTCTTCTTAAAGATCCATTTATCTCAATGGCTTGCCGATCATTGGGCAAGTCCACCAAAGTCCATGCTTTGTTCTGATACATGGATCCTATCTCGGATTTCATGGCTTCTAACCATTTGTCGGAATTTGGGCCCACCATCGCTTCTCCATAGCTCGTAGGTTCATTGTTGTCTAGCAACATGACCTTCAAGACAGGATCAACGTACCACTCCGAAGCAGTACGCGTCCTTGTCGTCCTACGAGGTTCGGTAGTGACTTGATCTGAAGCTTCATGATCACTATCATAAGCTTCCACTTCAATTGGTGTAGGTGCCACAGGAACAACTTCCTGTGCCCTGCTACACACTAGTTGAAGTGACGGTTCAACAACCTCATCAAGTCTCCACCATCCTCCCACTCAACTTTCTGAGACAAACTTTTCCTCGAGAAAGGACCCGATTCAAGAAACAATCCTTATTGCTTTCAGATCTGAATTAGGAGGTATACCCAACTGTTTTGGGTGTCATATGAAGATGCATTTTATCCGCTTTGGGTTCGAGCTTATCAACCTGAAACTTTTTCACATAAGCGTCGCAGCCCCAAACCTTTAAGAAATGACAACTTAGGTTTCTCTAAACCATAGTTCATACGATGTCATCTCAACGGAATTACGTGGTGCCCTATTTAAAGTGAATGTGGTTGTCTCTAATGCCTAACCCATGAACGATAGTGGTAATTCGATAAGAGACATCATGGTACGCACCATATCCGATAGGGTGCAACTATGATGTTCGGACACACCATCACACTATGGTGTTCCAGGCGGTATTAATTGTGAAACAATTTCCCCAATGTCTTAATTGCGTGCCAAAGCTTGTAACTCAGATACTCATCTCTATGATCATATCATAGACATTTTATCCTCTTGTCACAATGATCTTCAACTTCACTCTAAAATTACTTGAACCATTCAATAATTCAGACTTGTGTTTCATCAAGTAAATATACTCAACATCTACTCGAATCATCTGTGAAGTAAGAACATAACGATATTCACTGCATGCCTCAGCACTCATTGGACTGCACACATCAAAATTTGTTACTTCCTACAAGTTGCTTTCTTGTTCCATTTTACTGAAAACGAGGCTTTCAGTCATCTTGCCCATGTGGTATGATTTGCATGTCTCAAGTGATTCAAAATCAAGTGAGTCCAAATGGTCCATCTGCATGGAGTTTCTTCATGCGTATACACCAATAGACATGGTTCGCATGTCTCAAACCTTTCAAAAACGAGTGAGTCCAAAGATCCATCAACATGGAGCTTCTTCATGCGTTTTACACCAATATGACTTACATGGCAGTGCCACAAGTAAGTGGTACTATCTTATATCTTTTGGCATGAAAATGTGTATCACTACGATCGAGATTCAATAAACCATTCCTATTAGGTGCAATACCATTGGAGGTATTATTCAAATAAACAGAGTAACCATTATTCTCCTTAAATGAATAACCATATTGCGATAGACATAATCCAATCATGTCTATGCTCAACGCAAACACCAAATGACAATTATTCAGGTTTAATACTAATCTTGATGGTAGAGGGAGCGTGTGATGTTTGATCACATCAAACTTGGAAACACTTCCAACACATATCGTCAGCTCACCTTTAGCTAGTCTCCGTTTATTCCGTAGCTCTTTTATTTCGAGTTACTAACACTTAGCAACCGAACCGGTATCTTAATACCCTGGTGCTACTAGGAGTACTAGTAAAGTACACATTAACATAATGTTTATCCAATATACTTCTATCTACCTTGCCAGCCTTCTCATCTACCAAGTATCTAGGGTAATTCTGCTTCAGTGGTTGTTCCCCTTATTACAGAAGCTCTTAGTCTCGGGTTTGGGTTCAACCTTGGGTTTCTTCACTAGAGCAGCAGCTGATTTGTCGTTTCATGAAGTATCCCTTCTTGCCCTTGCCCTTCTTGAAACTAGTGGTTTCATTAACCATCAACAATTGATGCTCCTACTTGACTTCTACTTTCGAGGTGTCAAACAACGCGAATACCTCAAGGATCATCATCTCTATCCTTGATATGTTATAGTTCATCACGAAGCTCTAGTAGCTTGGTGGCAATGACTTTGGAGAAACATCACTATCTCATCTGGAAGATCAACTCCCATTCGATTCAAGTGATTGTTGCACTCAGACAATCTGAGCACAAGCTCAACGATTGAGCTTTTCTCCCTTAGTTTGTAGGCTAAGAAAATCGTCGGAGGTTTTATACCTCTTGACGTGGGCACGAGTCTGAAATCCCAATTTCAGCCCTCGAAACATCTCATATGTTCCGCGATGTTTCGAAAACGTCTTTGGTGCCTCTACTCTAAACCATTTAACTGAACTATCACGCAGTTATCAAAACGTGTATGTCCGATGTTCGCAACATCCACAAACAACGTTTGGGGTTCAGCCCACTGAGCGGTGCATTAAGGACATAAGCTTTCTACTGTCCGCATAATCGCTACTGTCAACTTTCAACTATATTTTCTCTAGGAACATATTTAAACAGTGGAACTAAAGCGCGAGCTTATGACATAATTTGCAAAGATCTTTTGACTATGTTCAGGATAATTAAGTTCATCTTATGAACTCCCACTCAGATAGACATCCCTCTAGTCATCTAAGTGATTACATGATCCGAGTCAACTAGGTCGTGTCCGATCATCACGTGAGACGGACTAGTCATCATCGGTGAACATCTTCATGTTGATCGTATCTACTATACGACTCATGCTCGACCTTTCGGTCTCTTGTGTTCCGAGGCCATGTCTGTACATGCTAGGCTCATCAAGTCAACCTAAGTGTTTCGCGTGTGTAAATCTGTCTTACACCCGTTGTATGTGAACGTAAGAATCCATCACACCCGATCATCACGTGGTGCTTAGAAACGACGAACTTTCGCAATGGTGCACAGTTAGGGGGAACACTTTCTTGAAATTTTAATGAGGGATCATCTTATTTACTACCGTCGTTCTAAGCAAATAAGATGCATAAACACGATAAACATCACATGCAATCAAATAGTGACATGATATGGACAATATCATATTGCTCCTTTTGATCTCCATCTTCGGGGCTCCATGATCATCATCGTCACCGGCATGACACCATGATCTCCATCATCATGATCTCCATCATCGTGTCTCCATGAAGTTGCCTCGCCAACTTATTACTTCTACTACTATGGCTACCGGTTAGCAATAAAGTAAAGTAATTACATGGCGTTGTTCAATGACACGCAGGTCATACAATAAATAAAGACAACTCCTATGGCTCCTGCCGGTTGTCATACTCATCGACATGCAAGTCATGATTCCTATTACAAGAACATGATCAATCTCATACATCACAGATCATTCATCACATTCTTCTTGGCCATATCACATCACATAGCATACCCTGCAAAAACAAGTTAGACGTCCTCTAATTGTTGTTTGCATGTTTTACGTGGCTGCTATGGGTTTCTAGCAAGAACATTTCTTACCTACGCAAAAACCACAACGTGATATGTCAATTGCTATTTACCCTTCATAAGGACCCTTTTCATCGAATCCCTTCCGACTAAAGTGGGAGAGACTGGCACCCGCAAGCCACCTTATGCACCAAGTGCATGTCAGTCGGTGGAACCTGTCTCACGTAAGCGTACGTGTAAGGTCGGACCGGGCCGCTTCATCCCACAATACCGTCGAAACAAGATTGGACTAGTAACGGTAAGCATATTGAACAAAATCAACGCCCACAACTATTTTGTGTTCTACTCGTGCATAGAATCTACGCAACAGACCTAGCTCATGATGCCACTGATGGGGAACGTAGCACAAATTCAAAATTTTCCTACGAATCACCAAGATCTATCTATGGAGAAACCAGCAACGAGGGGAAGGAGAGTGCATCTACATACCCTTGTAGATCGCTAAGCGGAAGCGTTCAAGAGAACGGGGTTGAAGGAGTCGTACTCGTCGTGATCCAAATCACCGGAGATCCTAGTGTCGAACGGACGGCACCTCCGTGTTCAAAACATGTACAGCCCGGTGACGTCTCCCACGCCTTGATCCAGCAAGGAGAGAGGGAGAGGTTGAGGAAGACTCCGTCCAACAGCAGCACAACAGCGTGGTGGTGATGGAGGAGCGTGGCAATCCAGCAGGGCTTCGCCAAGCACCGCGGGAGAGGAGAAGGGAGAGAGGTAGGGCTGCGCCAGTAGAGGGAGAAACTCATGTGTTGGCAGCCCCAAAACCCTCAAGTATATATAGGGGAGAGGGAGGGGGGTGCGCCCCCTCTAGGGTTTCCACCCCAAGGGGTGCGGCAGCCCCAATCCCATCTAAGGGTGGCGGCCAAGGGGGGAGAGGGGGAAACTTGCCCCCCAAGTTAGGTGGAAGCACCCCCTCCCCAAACCCTAGGCGCCTTGGGCCCTTGTGGGGGGAGCACCAGCCCACCTGGGGCTGGTCCCCTCCCACACTTGGTGGACCCCCGGGACCCTCCCAGTGGTCTCGGTACGTTACCGATAAAACCCGAAACTTTTCCGGTGACCAAAACAGGACTTCCCATATATAAATCTTTACCTCCGGACCATTCCGGAACTCCTCGTGACGTCCGGGATCTCATCTGGGACTCTGAACAACATACGGTAACCACATAGAAACTTCCTTTATAACCCTAGCGTCATCGAACCTTAAGTGTGTAGACCCTACGGGTTCGGGAGACATGTAGACATGACCGAGACGTTCTCCGGTCAATAACCAACAGCGGGATCTGGATACCCATGTTGGCTCCCACATGTTGCACGATGATCTCATCGGATGAACCACGATGTCAAGGACTCAATCGATCCCGTACACAATTCCCTTTGTCTAGCGGTATTGTACTTGCCCGAGATTCGATCGTCGATATACCGATACCTTGTTCTATCTCGTTACCGGCAAGTCTCTTTACTCGTTCCGTAACACATCATCCCATGATCAACCCCTTGGTCACATTGTGCACATTATGATGATGTCCTACCGAGTGGGCCCAGAGATACCTCTCCATTTACACGGAGTGACAAATCCCAGTCTCGATTCGTGCCAACCCAACAGACACTTTCGGAGATACCTGTAGTGCACCTTTATAGTCACCCAGTTACGTTGTGATGTTTGGTACACCCAAAGCATTCCTACGGTATCCGGGAGTTGCACAATCTCATGGTCTAAGGAAAAGATACTTGACATTAGAAAAGCTTTAGCATACGAACTCCGATCTTTGTGTTAGGCATAGGATTAGGTCTTGTCCATAACATCATTCTTCTAATGATGTGATCCCGTTATCAACGACATCCAATGTCCATGGTTAGGAAACCATAACCATCTATTGATCAACGAGCTAGTCAATAGAGGCTTGCTAGGGACGTGATGTTGTCTATGTATCCACACATCTATCTGAGTTTCCTATCAATACAATTATAGCATGGATAATAAACGATTATCATGAACAAGGAAATATAATAATAACTAATTTATTATTGCCTCTAGGGCATATTTCCAACAGAAGCAACCATCATTTCAATCTTCTCTCTCAGCTTCCTCTCTTGAAGAAAACCCCCACTCGCTTTGCTTCTCCCTCATCTCGTTCCTCATTTCACTCTTCTCTCTTAGCTTCCTCTCTTGGATGGACGCTGGAGCACCGACCGACATGATGTCTATGGCTCTGGCCAAAACCGTCGAGGCTCATGGTACGAAGAAGCGCAAGCACCCCGTCGACACTACCGCAGACAAGCTCAAAGCCATTGCCCTGTCCAAGCCCCCCTCTTCGGGATCCCTCATTAAGCAAGTCCTGGTAATATCTCTTCTTGATGATCTTTTTCTCGATCTTGATCATGTTTTTTCATCTAACTCGCAGTACTAGTACTAGTAGTACAACTTTCTGGATGATCTTGCATGTGATTTTTGTGTTCCAAATGACGGTTCTAAATTCCTCTTTTGACCAAAACATGCGAGAGGTTGACACTAATTTCTTATAGATTACTTTCAACTACTCCCTCTATCCCAAAATTCTTGTCTTAGATTTGTCTAGATACAGATGTATCTAATCTGTATCTAGACAAATCTAAGACAAGAATTTTGGGATGGAGGGAGTACTTTATGAACATCAATGCTACCTTTGAAGAGGGTATATTTGCCTCAGTAACTTGTGTTATGGATATTACAAGTAATCCCTCTGCTCTCATGCCTTTGAAGACATGTTCTAGTGTCTTTGTTCACTCATTTCTGTGCGTATATGTAGTCATATATGGAGTATAACATCGAAAATGTTATTATATTTCTGAACAGAGGTAGTAATAAAATATGGTTTCTGTTTGAATTAGAACCAGGTCCGCGGTGGAGATGAAGTTCTCAAACTCATGCCGAATGAACTGGAAGACCTGAGGATTAGTTCTACTGCTAAATATCCAGTTGTTGTGTCCTTGTCGCCACGTGTCCTGAACTAGTGTTTTCCTGTAGCATTGTTGTCAGGTGTGTTCTCGAGGCTGTACTTGACCACAACAATTTCCTGGTTGTGCCTTCGATTATGAAGGGTGTGGTTCTTGTAAAGCTTCCCGAAAAATCTGATGCGGCCTATCTTCATCATCATGTTTATGAGTGGATAGACCACTCTGTTAGGTTCTCCAAGGTTGACAAGATGGTGATGGTGCAGGTAGACATCTCTCACGAAGTCCATGGCCAAGTCAGTTATGCGGGGTTCATCCCGTAGGTCGGTGGCAAGAAATAGTCTGCAGAGTTTAATTAGTGCAACTTTGCTTGTCTGTAGTAAGTACTGTTGTTCAGTACTTGATTTGTGTCTGTGAACCCTGTATTGTTTAGTACTGCCGCTTTTGGTGTGTGATGAGTCCTGAGAACAGTCTATGTTAATATCTGTCCACTCAATTCAGTGTGTATATTATGACGTATCTAGATCATTTTTTGTGAGGATGATTTATCAATTATGGTTACACTCCAATATCTTTATGCATTGCAGGGTTTATCACACCCACAAGGATTTCCAGTCCCATGGATGTTCGGTCCATAGGATTTGTCACGACCTTTGGACTGCCCTGCTTGTGGGAGTAGGCGGGGGCCCTGCATGCCACCCGTAGTTGGACGATCAATCTTTTGTTTAGTACTTCAACATAGTGATTTCCTGGTAAGGATTCACTCATGTCACATCAAGTAAATCTTATTGATTTACTATCTAAATCTTATTGATTTAATGTCATGTTTTCTTTCTTTTCCTGCAATTTTACGATGCATGTTTTGCCATGTGACATTCATCACAGAATAAACCATTTGGTTTGCTCTACGATGGCTATTTTTGCAGGTTTCACTTCTTATGTTGTGTCAGTAATGAAGGCACTGTCCATCACTTATATTACTGGAAAAAATTGGATTAGTCTATTGTCTGATTACAAGCTGAATCCCTATGATGAACAGCAGTTTGGTTTAACAAAAATGCCACAATTAGTCCTTCTCACGTCTAAAAGGAATGAAGAAAAAAACTGGATCATGGTCACGGAGCCTAGTCAAGTTAGAAAGCTGATCATAGCAGACCAGACACGATCGCCGATGTCTCGCATATTGGTACCACCTTCAGCAACAGATCAAGCACCGACAATTGCTCTAGCACTGATAGCGGTAGCAGCTCAGTCTGATCCAGCTGAGGATTGGACACCGACCACGTCAGTGGATCAGGCTGATCTACTAGAGGATCGGGCATCGACACCAGCTCCGACACCGGCACCAGCTCTACAAGGAGCACCATCTCCGGCAGCAGCAGCGACACTACTAGTCACACTGGCACGGGCACCAGCAACGGCTTCGGCACCTGCACCAACACTTGCACTTGCATCTGCTCCGGCCCGTGCAGCGGCAACCAAACGAGCAGTTGCACTGGCAATATACTGGGCTGCAGTTCGCACTTCATATACCCAAGTCCTTACAAAAACCGACATGTCCACCTTCTTGGTAAGCATTGGCCGCCCAAGTGCTTCTTTCTTTTTTCTTTCCATGTTATTTCACATGATTCACTGTGTTGATCTATCTGTTTGTGTATGTCTTCTTGTTTGCAAACAGAGAATTCCTAGAGCAACGAGGGAGTCATTCAACAATCTGGGCGACCGTGGCCAAGTTTCTCTTACCATGCGCAACATTGGTGTGAATGAACCTGCTCAATATACCGTAAGTACAAAGGATGGTCGCATGATGATTGATGCTAAAGGATGGTCATGGTTCAAATCTAAATCATATCTTGTGGTAGGAGGTGATGTCAAAATCGAACTTTATCGGCAAGGAGAGCCGGTCCAAATCAACTTTAAAATTCTTCAGTAGCAGCACGCAACTGCCGAACTGATCTATCCTCCGAGAGATTTTGATGTAATAATCTCGCATGGTGAAACAAGTGTCATGTGTGTATAAGTAGTATGACAATATTATTTATCACATGGTATATCGTTGATAGAATTGCAACTCTCGTTGCTGGTTAGGAACTGCCGTTCAATTTCATTCCAACAGTTGCCGTGCTTTATTCAATTTTGTGTATTCGCCTTGCGACAACATCTAAAACTAGCGCCTTACCGATTGCTTGCAATATGAAAAGCGTTGAGGTAGAACACATGGGCCCCCAAACATGCAGGGTGGGCCTGCGGCCCAAAGTCTAGAACCGTGAGCCTGTCTGAGTATTATATTCTCAGCTGAACCTCCATAATGCCCGTGCATTGCATGTAACATCAAGATGCATTTGTATGAGTATTTTATCTTGTGAGAGAAAAGGATGAACGAGGGAAGGCCTTATTTGCAAATGTGGAGAGGTGTGTGGGTACCTTTTTGCAAAATTTCCATAGTTTTCTTCCTATCCGTCAGATATAAATCAGACGGCCTATATTGCAGGATGGCAGGCACACCATCATCACCAACTCGTCTATACTGTGTTAAAAACAACTCTGTTTTTTATAATTATATATGTTATATATATTACCCTTGATTTTTCTTATGTATAAAGTTGTGATATAAAAGATTTTTATATTTCTTCATAGAGGGAGTATCTCTCTGTCAAAAATATATTTATGTTTAACTAGTTACTCCTGTCTTTCTACTTCCTTTCGCTGATATGTGGGGCATCTAGCAACGGGGTCCACGTGCCATATGCACCAAATTAGAGTGCATAACTGCACGATAGACACACCTCGGTCATACCACCGTAGTAATGCCCAATGAGCCGTCAAATCACAAACCCCCCCTTTCCAGCTTTAGTAGTAAGATGGACGGATGAAGCGGCAATATTTCACTGGGCCTGAATCCCCTTCTCCATCGTCTGATTGTTCAGAGAAAACCCCCTCTCGGCGATTGCATAGGGTTTTCTCATGGAGAACCAGGTACAAATTCTTCATCCATCCCCGATAAATCCAAGTCCCTTGGTCGCCGGTAATTCTAGGATGGTAGCCGCCGCCGTTGATGCATTTTTCTTCCTACTGAATCTACTGTGTTTCATTTGCAGTGCCCAAAGTGCGAGGACCCTACAGGTTTCTGCGCCCTCGGCGAGACGCCACACTTTTTCCTTGTCATCCTAACATAGGATTTTAAAACGCGCACAGTATGTTCCTAGAATCCTCTTTTCTATCTGGGAGGGTGGGTTTTTTTGAACATGCTGTCAACTAATTTGGAAATTTTGATTGCTATATTTGGATAAAAGGTACTACTAGTACGATGGTCAACACTGACGTGAAGGAGGAAGTTATTTCTAGAGTTGGATAGGGAATACATTGTGTTGTCATATTATTTTTCCTGGAGTGTATTATTTGCTCTGCCAAAACACATGTACTCAAGATGCTCGGCCTTGACATAATCGAATACACCAGTTTAATGGTCACAGTGAAGACAAGCCATGGATATAAGTTCCGAGTTGCATTCATGAACCAAGAAGATCGTTGTTTTTTTAATGACCGAACTAGGATAAACTTTCTCAAGTGTTGCGGACTGAAAGTTGGCGCATGAATGTTGATGGAAATAGTAGAACTTGGTCTCATCTTCACTGAGATCTCCCACCCCAACATCGCCCCAATTGTTCATCCATGTTAGTTTTGTATCTGATTCTTGCTTGTTGCCTCGATTACTTTTAATTCCACCTATTCTGTCTAACTAATCACAATTTAACTTTAGAAGTAGCAACAAATCTCTCACGAAGATGCTACTTCTAACTAATATTTTCTTATAATTGGTGGCACGTGTAGGTTTTTTCAGAGTTAAGCAGGCTGCTCGTTTGTTATTCTGTAAGAACTCGGTTGTTACTGATGGCATTGAAGTTGACTAGGATGACATCCACAAGTTCATACACTTTATTGATCGTCTTGAGGTCCTTGTGGGGTGTTTCAATGGTGGAAGGCCACGTGGGATATGTGTGCCACTGCTGCACACGTTGAACAGGTCCAACTATGTCGAGAAACTTATGGTATGAGCTATTTTCTGTTATATATGTTGTTCATAAACTATTGCTTATACACAGTTTTACAACTGTGATCTTCTTGAAACAAAAACTGCCCAGTTCTATTGTTCCTATACAGATGCCTGACCATGGTCGGGTCAGACTTGCGCTTGATCACAACATGATGTTTATGTTGACCTACTCCATTCCTCTTGAAGGTGAAAAGATACTTATTCGTGGGTGGTCTCAAATAATGAAGGCCCGTCCATCTTGGAGAATAGGACAGAAGATTATGTTCCTGCTTTTCCATGGCTCTAAAGCGAATATCCTGTTTATTGACCACATTGCGAGATGAAGCCGCTTTCAAAAGGTTGTGGATGCACAGGGTGGCGCCTGGGCCTTGTCCTAGGGCTTGGCAGCCTCACCCTTTGTTAACTATAGGCAAAGTAGCACTGTTCGAGGCGTGATTTGTATGGTTGAACCTATATAAGTACTCATACTGCTTTCAGCTATGGTTGTTAAGTGCCTCTACTGGTTTCAGTTAAGGTTGTTAAGTACTCCTGCTGCTTTTACAGTCTGTCATGTTTCTTCAGTCCTATCTTCCTCCAGCCGCCAAAACCAAACTAGCGCCGTCGGGACCGCCTGCTTCCGCCTCCCACGGCTGGCTGCACCTCAGCGCATGCATCGCCGCCCCACTGTCTCCTAAATCATTAATGTCAACGTCTGAGGCCTCGCTGTCGTCCTCCGCGCGCTTTGGTGCGCTCGCGGCGGTGCCGCCCTCTCGCGTTGTCAACATGGTCAACAAACAATAGGAATCGACAGAAGTACTAGAGAGGATGACAGTAGGGGCCCACCATGTCAGCGTATGGAAAAATAAAATGCTTCCTCCTAGTGGTTTCCTGATATCTGGGACCCACGAAATTGTGAGCGTATATAGTCAATAGACAAGAGAACATCACAAGATCGGCTGACACCTGGGACGTAGCTGCTCGAGCAGTATTTTTTTGTTATTGTTGAGACGGAGTAGGTTTGAACTGGGTTTCGGCCCGTCTAGCCTAGGCTTATATTTTATGTTCACCATGTGACCAACCCAGCTATTTTTTCCTTGTGAAAATGAGCCTAGTTGATTTTTTCTGAAGAATACCCAATCCGGGCCTACTTATTTTTCTATGCCCTGATGGGCTGCAACTCTTTCAAGACGCCTGCAAATCATGAAAGTAATACGAAATGGGTTGTAAATATAAAAACAGATGACAAATTGGCAATTACTTTATAATTTCTGATTTTTTGACATATTCAGATTCCTATTTCACTAGGCTTTAACCTAATTTAAATATATCTTCAAAGTACTTTAAATCTGGCTCGACATTTTGGTATTAAAAATAGTTTGGAAACTACAGAAATATGCAAAATTTCATTTAAATTTTTAACCCTGGCCCTGGCCAACAAAAAACGGACTACAATAAATTGCATAAGAAGTTGCAATGAGCTATATATAAATTATTAAAAAAGAGGCAATGGTCTGACTTGTGGGCCCATTAAGTTGATGCGTATGCAAGATATTTTTAGTTATTATATACGTCAACAAATGATTCTAGCAGACGTAGCCGTTGCATGTCAATCCAATGTCTGTCGCGTTTCTTCAATCTCTGATCTTCTTGCTCCAGCCGCTAAATCCAGTGCCGGCGGGACCACCTGCTCCCGCCTCCCGTGGTCGGCTGTGCTGCCGCGCAGGCCTCACTGCCCCTACTACTTCCACCGTTGGCCAGGGCATCCCTCTACTCACCCACACCCCCTGTTATTCTGTGGCGACGGCAGCCTCACACTGCAGCCGAACAAGTGAACCCTTGTACTCCTGTCCGCGCGGGCTTCCACTGCCGCGTCTTCCCCGGCTCCGCATTGTCCCCTTCCTAGGCCTCACCGTCGTCCACCGCCCTGGTGCTCTCGGCGCGGCATGGTCAACATGGTCAAGGAACGACTTCCATCGGAAGAGTACTGTACATGGAGGGGCTAGCAGCTGGGTCCAGGATGGCCGCAAGGAAGTGCCTCCTTATTACACGCAAAATAATTATTCCTCCACCTGACAGCAAGGACCCACCAGACGGGCCATAGTATTTCACAAAAAAAAGTTTCCCCCTGACTTCTGGGACCCACCAGCTACATCTTTGCACGCAAGAAAGTGCGTCCGTATTATGGGCAAAAAATTGATTCGTCCCCCTGACTGCTGGGACCCACCAGCTACATCTTCGCACTCAAGGAAGTGCCTCACAGTCGGGACCCACCTTGTCGAAGCGTACGTAGCGTTGTCATTCTCGTCACGAACGTGTACGTACATACTGGTCGATGTAGAGGTGCGCACGTGTCATAGTAGAGGTGCACACATGTCGTAGTAGAGGCGCGCACATAGCATGTACACGTACGTACAACGGCCAAGGTGCAACAAAGAAAATACGGCCACGTACGGGCATAAGGGCGGGGTCTCGAATGCCTACTCGCGCATACGTACGGCCAGGGCTCGTGTACATGGCTGGGTCGGAACGGAGAAACTGCATTGTCGTCCTGTTCATGGGGAGGCAACGGAATGCGTCGTGTTCATCGGGAGGCAACGGAACGCGTGGGAGCCAACTGGCTTGGACGGAACAGCTGATGGAAACGAGGCCATGGCGTACCGCAGAACGGAGGAAACGGCCTTGTGTTTGACCGGCCACGGTCGAAACTGGATCCTCTTCATCGGGAGGGGTCTGGCGTACCGCAAAATGGAGGAAACGGACTTCGGTTGGACCTCCTACGGTTGAAACGGGGTCCTGTTGTTCGGGAGGGGTGTGGCGTACCGCAAAACGGAGGAAACGAACTTGTGTTGGAGAGCTATGATTGAAACGGGGGTCCTGTTCATCGAGAGGGGTGTGGCATACCGCAAAACGGGACTCCACGGGATACTGTTCATCTCCATCGTCGACCTCCTCCAGCCTCCACGGGCTATTGTTCATCCACCGTCGACCTCCTCCAGTCTCCACATGTGACTATTCATCCACGGGCTCCTGTTCATCCAGCCTCCACCGCGCACTACTCCACCGGCTGCTGTTCAACCAGCCCTCTCCACAGGCTCCTGTTCAACCACCCCTCCCTGGGCTAATGTTCATCCAGCCCTCCACGGGGTCGTCCTGTTCATCCAGCCCTCAACGGGGTCCTGTTCATCCAGCCCCAACCGACTCGATCGGGGTCCTATTCATCCAGAGGCAACACCACGGGGTCCTGTTCATCCACCCCCACCGGGAACTGTTCATCCAAACCCCCCAACAATGCTCACTGTTCATCCAGAGGCAGCATCGATCGTCTTCAGTTAGCAGTAGTAGCGAAGGAATCGCTCGATTGCTCGGGTTCAGTAACGCGTAGCCTGCAGTGCAAGCGCTCGGGTTCAGTTAGGTGACGCTTTGCTCGGGTTCAGTTAGAGCCCAATGCCTCGCACCCACGCGCGTATGGTACGAGAGAAACGTGCATCGCTCGGCCCCCGACCACCCACCATAACAGGGAACTCCCCGATATTTTCCTCGCCCTTGCTTCTACCACGGTTTTTTCCGTCATGGACGACCCAAAGAATGTCATGGAGCTGCGTCTCCGGCCCGCCCAGGATGAAAAGCCCATTTTCTGTCATGATATTTTGTCATAGAAGTAGGAGCCCACCACATATATGATGATACCGGGTTTTGTCACAATTATTGTCACAGAAGTGTCATAAGTATGACAGGAAAAAAATTCGTTTGGCCCAAAATGTCACGGATGTGTCTTTTTTTGTAGTGATAGGGAATGACTTTCATTCTCTTTCTATTTTATGTTGTGGTCGGGTTTTGAGTCTTACTCAACTTTACACCTTGTTATATAGACAAGAACTCCTTCTTTGACTGATCCATCTTGAACTCTTCCAAAAACTTGTCAAGGTATGTATTCATTGAAAAAAAAATCAAGCATCTTGATCTATCTCTATAGATCTTGATGCCCAATATATAAGCAGCTTCACTAAGGTCTTTCTTTGAAAAATCTCCTTTCAAACTTTCCTTTATGCTTTCCAGAAAATTCTACATTATTTCTGATCAACAATATGTCAATCACATATACTTATCAGAAAGGCTGTAGTGCTCCCACTCACTTTCTTGTAAATACAGGCTTCACCGCAAGTCTGTATAAAACTATATGCTTTGATCAACTTATCAAAGCGTATATTCCAACTCCGAGATACTTTCACCAGTCCATAGATGGATCGCTGGAGCTTGCACACCTTGTTAGTACCTTTAGGATCGACAAAAACCTTCTGGTTGCATCATATACAACTCTTCTTTAAGAAATACCCATTTAAGGAACTCAGTATTTGACATCCATTTGCCAGATTTCATAAAATATGGCAACTACTAATATGATTCGGATGGACTTTAAGCATCGCTACAGGTGAGAAAGTCTCATCGTAGTCAACTCCTTGAACTTGTCGAAAACCTTTCGCAACAAGTTGAGCTTTGTAGGCAGTAACATTACCGTCAGTGTCAGTCTTCTTCTTGAAGATCCATTTATTTTCTATGGCTTGCCGATCATCGGGTAGGTCCACCAAAGTCCACACTTTGTTCTCATACATGGATCCCATCTCAGATTTCATGGCCTCCAGCCATTTCGTGGAATCTGGGCACATCATCGCTTCCTCATAGTTCATAGGTTCATCATGGTCTAGTAACATGGTTTCTAGAATAGGATTACCGTACCACTCTGGTGCGGACCGTACTCTGGTTGACCTACGAGGTTCGGTAGTAACTTGATCTGAAGTTTCATGGTCATCATCATTAGCTTCTTCACTAATTGGTGTAGGAATCACTAGAACTGGTTTCTATGATGAACTACTTTCCAATTCGGGAGAAGGTACAATTACCTCATCAAGTTCTACTTTCCTCCCACTCACTTCTTTTGAGAGAAACTCCTTCTATAGAAAGAATCCATTCTTAGCAACGAATATCTTGCCTTCGGATCTGTGATAGAAGGTGTACCCAATAGTTTCTTTTGGGTATCCTATGAAGACACATTCCTCTGATTTGGGTTCGAACTTATCAGTATGAAGCTTTTTCACATAAGCATCGCAGCCCCAAACTTTAAGAAACGACAACTTTGGTTTCTTGCCAAACCACAGTTCATAAGGCGTTGTCTCAACGGATTTTGATGGTGCCCTGTTTAACGTGAATGCAGCTATCTCTAATGCATAACCCCAAAACGATAGTGGTAAATCGGTAAGAGACATCATAGATCGCACCATATCCAATAAAGTGTGGTTACAATGTTCAGACACACCATTACATTGTGGTGTTCCAGGTGGCGTGAGCTGTGAAACTATTCCACATTGTTTTAAATGAAGGCCAAACTCATAACTCAAATATTCTCCTCCACGACCAGGTCGTAGAAACTTTTATTTTCTTGTTACTATGATTCTCCACTTCACTCTGAAATTCTTTGAACTTTTCAAATGTTTCAGACTTGTGTTTTATTAAGAAGATATACCCATATCTTCTTAAATCATCAGTCAAAGTCAGAAAATAATGACACCCGCCACAAGTATCAACACTCATTGGACCGCATACATTGGTATGTATTATTTCCAATAAGTCACTAGCTAGTTCCATTGTTTCAGAGAACGGAGTTTTAGTCATCTTTCCCATGAGGCATGGTTCACAAGCACCAAGTGATTCATAATCAAGTCATTCTAAAAGCCCATCAGCATGGAGTTTCTTCATGCGCTTACACATGACCTAAATGGCAGTGCCACAAGTATGTTGCACTATCATTATCAACTTTGCACCTTTTGGCGTGAATATTATGAATATGTGTATCACTACGATTAAGATTCAATAAACCACCAACATTGGGTGTATGACCCTGGAAGGTTTTATTCATGTAAACAGAATAACAATTATTGTCTGTCTTAAATGAATAACCATATTGCAATAAACATGATCGAATCATATTCATGCTCAACACAAGCACCAAATAACATTTATTTAGGTTCAACACTAATCCTGAAAGTATAGGGATTGTATAATGATGATCATATCAATCTTGGAACCACTTCCAACACTCATCGTCACTTCATCCTCAACTAGTCTCTATTTATTCTGCAACTCCTGTTTTGAGTTACTAATTTTTAGCAACCAGACAAGTATCAAATACCCAGGGGTTACTACGAGCACTAGTAAGGTACACATCAGTAACATGTATATCAAATATACCTTTGTTCACTTTGCCATCCTTCTCATCCGCCAAAATATGTGGGGCAGTTCCGCTTCCAGTGACCATTTCTTTTGCAGTAGAAGCACTCAGTTTCACGCTTAGGTCTAACTTTGGGCTCCTTCATGGGAGTGACAACTTGCTTGCCATTCTTCTTGAAGTTCCCCTTTCTTTCCCTTTGCCCTTTTCTTGAAACTAGTGATCTTGTTTAATCATCAACACTTGATGCTTTTGCTTGATTTCTACTGTCGTCGATTTCAGCATCATAAAGAGCTTGGGAATCACTTTTGTTATCCCTTGCATATTATAGTTCATCACGAAGTTCCAATAACTTGGTGATGGTGACTAGAGAACTCTATCAATCACTATCTTATCTGGAAGATTAACTCCCACTTGATTTAAGCGGTTGTAGTACCCAGACAATCTGAGCACATGCTCACTCCTTGAGCTATTCTCGTCCATCTTTTAGCTATAGAACTTGTTGGAGACTTCATATCTCTCAACTTGGGGATTTTCTTGAAATATTAACTTCAACTCCTGGAACATCTCATATATTCCATGACGTTCAAAATGTCTTTGAAGTCCCGATTCTAAGCCGTAAAGCATGGTGCACTAAACTATCAAGTAGCCATCATATTGACCTAGCCAAACATTCATAACGTCTGTATCTGCTCCTGCAATAGGTCTGTCACCTAGCGGTGCATCAAGGACATAATTCTTCTGTGCAACAATGAGGATAAACCTCAGATCATGGACCTAGTCTGCATCGTTGCTACTATCATTTTTCAACTTAGTTTTCACTAGGAACATATAAAAAATATAGGGAAGCTACAGCGCGAGCTATTGATCTACAACATAATTTGCAAAATACTATCAGGACTAAGATCATGATAAATTAAAAGTTCAATTAATCATATTACTTAAGAACTCCCACTTAGATAGACATCCCTCTAGTCATCTAAATGATCACATGATCCATATCAACTAAACCATGTCCGATCATCACGTGAGATGGCGTAGTTTTCAATGGTGAACATCTCTATGTTGATCATATCTACTATATGATTCACGCTCGACCTTTCGATCTCCAGTGTTCTGAGGCCATATCTGCATATACTAGGCTCGTCAAGTTTAACCCGAGTATTCTGCATGTGCAAAAACTGGCTTGCACCCGTTGTATGTGAACGTAGAGCCTATCACACCTGATCATCACGTGGTGTCTCAGCACGAAGAACTGTCGCAATGGTGCATACTCAGGGAGAACACTTATACCTTGAAATTTAGTAAGAGATCATCTTATAATGCTACTGCCAAACTAAGAAAAATAAGAAGCATATAAGATAAACATCATATGCAATCAAAATATGTGGCATGATATGGCCATCATCATCTTGTGCCTTTGATCCCCATCTCCAAAGTACCATCATGATCTTCATCGTCACCGGCATGACACCATGATCTCCATCATCTTGATCTCTATCAATTTGTCATCACATGGTCGTCTTGCCAACTATTGCTTTTGCAAATATTGCTATCGCATAGCGATAAAGTAAAGAAATTACATGGCGCTTGCATCTTATGCAATAAAGAGACAACCATAAGGCTCCTACCAGTTGCTGATAACTTTAACAAAACATGATCATCTCATACAACAAATTATATCACATCATGTCTTGACCATATCACATCACAACATGCCTTGCAAAAGCAAGTTAGACGTCCTCTACTTTGTTGTTGCAAGTTTTACGTGGCTGTTATGGGCTTCTAGCAAGAACCGTTCTTACCTACGCATCAAAACCACAACGATTTTTCGTCAAGTGTGATGTTTTAACCTTCAACAAGGACCAGCCGTAGTCAAACTCGATCCAACTAAAGTTGGAGAAACTGACACCCGCCAGCCACCTGTGTGCAAAAGCACGTCGGTAGAACTAGTCTCATGAACACGGTCATGTAATGTCGGTCTGGGCCGCTTCATCCAACAATACTGCCGAATCAAAGTAAGACGTTGGTGGTAAGCAGTATGACTACTATCGCCCACAACACTTTGTGTTCTACTCGTGCATATAACATCTACACATAGACCTAGCTCGGATGCCACTGTTGGGGAACGCGGTAATTTCAAAAAAAATCCTATGATCACACAAGATCTACCTAGGTGATGCATAGCAACGAGAGGGGAGAGTGTGTCCATGTACCCTCGTAGACCAAAAGCGGAAGCGTTAGTTAACGCGATTGATGTAGTCGAACGTCTTCGCGATCCAACTGATCCAAGTACCGAACGTAAGGCACCTCCACGTTCAGCTCGATGATGTCCCTTGTACTCTTGATCCAGTTGAGGCCGAGGGAGAGTTTCGCCAGCACGATGACGTGGCGACGGTGATGACGAAGTTACCGGCGCAGGGCTTCGCCTAAGCACTATGACGATATGACCAAGGTGTGTTACTATGGAATGGGGCACCACACACGGCTAAAAGATCAACCTGTGTGTTCTAGGGTGCCCCCTGCCCCCGTATATAAAGGAGCAAGGGGGAGGCCGGCCGGCCCTCCTAGGGTGCGCCCCACAAGGGGAGTCCTACTAGGACTACTAGTCCTAGTAGGATTTGATACGCCTTCAACGTATCTATAATTTTTTATTGTTCCATGCTATTATATTACCCATTTTGGATGTTTATGGGCTTTACTATACACTTTTATATCATTTTTGGTACTAACCTACTAACCGGAGGCCCAGCCCAAATTGTTGTTTTTTTGCCTATTTCAGTGTTTCGAAGGAAAGGAATATCAAACGGAGTCCAAATGGAATGAAACCTTCGGGGGCGATCTTTTTGGAACAAATGCAATCCAGGAGACTTGGAGTGGACGTCAAGAAGCAGCCGAGGCGGCCACGAGGCAGGAGGGTGTGCCCCCACCCTCGTGGGCCCCTCGTGGCTCCCCTGACTGACCTCCTTC
>NC_041385.1:523616163-523619231 GCF_002162155.2 Triticum dicoccoides
CTCCGCCGGAGGGGGAATCAATCATGGAGGGCTTCTACATCATCGCCAAGGCCTCTCCGATGAGTTGTTAGTAGTTTACCACAGACCTTTGGGTCCATAGTTATTAGCTAGATGGCTTCTTCTCTCTCTTTGAATCTCAATACAATGTTCTCCTCGATCTTCTTGGAGATCTATTCAATGTAACTCTTTTTGCGGTGTGTTTGTCGAGATCCGATGAATTGTGGGTTTATGATCAAGTTTATCTATGAGAAATATTTGAATCTCCTTTGAATTCTTTTATGTATGATTGGTTATCTTTGCAAGTCTCTTCGAATTATCAGTTTGGTTTGGCCTACTAGATTGATCTTTCTTGCAATTGGAGAAGTGCTTAGCTTTGGGTTCAGTCTTGCGGTGTCCTTTCCCAGTGACAGCAGGGGTAGCAAGGCACGTATTGTATTGTTGCAATTGAGGATAAAAAGATGGGGTTTATATCATATTGCTTGAGTTTATCCCTCTACATCATGTCATCTTGCTTAATGCGTTACTCTGTTCTTATGAACTTAATACTCTAGATGCATGCTGGATAGCGGTCGATGTGTGGAGTAATAGTAGTAGATGCAGGCAGGAGTTGGTCTACTTGTCGTGTACGTGATGCGTATATACATGATCATGCCTAGATATTCTCATAACTATGCACTTTTCTATCAATTGCTCGACGGTAATTTGTTCACCCATCGTAATACTTATGCTATCTTGAGAGAAGCCACTAGTGAAACCTATGGCCCCGGGGTCTATTCTCTATCATATAAGTTTTTAATCTACTTTATTTTTCAATCTTTACTTTTCAATCTATATCATAAAAATACCAAAAATATTTATCTTATCTTATTATCTCAATCAGATCTCACTTTTGCAAGTGGTCGTGAAGTGATTGACAACCCCTTTATCGCGTTGGTTGCGAGGTTCTTGTTTGTTTGTGTAGGTACGAGGGACTTGCGTGGAGCCTCCTACTGGATTGATACCTTGGTTCTCAAAAACTGAGGGAAATACTTATGCTACTTTGCTGCATCACAATTTCCTCTTCAAGGGAAAAACCAACGCATGCTCAAGAGGTAGTAAGAAGGATTTCGGCGCCGTTGCCGGGGAGGTCTTCGCTCACGTTAAGACATACCAAGTACCCATCACAAAGTCATCTCCCTCACATTTAATTATTTGCCATTTGCCTCTCATTTTCCTCTCCCCCACTTCACCCTTGCCGTTTTATTCACCCTTCTTCTATTCGTCTTTTTCGTTTGCTTTGATGTCTTACTTGGATCGTTTGCTCGTTTGGTTGGAATAGTTGTTTATTTATTGCTAAACAGAGAACCTAAGATCTATGGATCCTCATTCGCTTGCTAATCTTTTTAAGAGATCCAATTATGATGAACCAATTTCTAGTGAGTTTTGTGCACTAGATTATCTTTATGAAGTCTTGCTTGAAATTCGTGAATCTGAAAATTGTGATGAAGAAATTTATGAAGAGATTCATGATGGCTCCTTGAATAAAAAGCATGATTGCAATGATTTTACTATAAATTCTCTTGATGTCAATTTTGCTAATAATATGAAAAACCCCAATCTTGGGGATGCTAGTTTTGCTATGTCTACTACTTGTTGCAATGATCATGATTGGGGTGATTCTTCTTATGATCTTGAGAATTTATTTAAGCCCATGATGAATATGAGATTGATAATAATGTTTGCAATAATATCGAAAGTGGGTTTGGAAGAGTGTCAACATTAGATCCCACATATTTGGATAATGTTCAATCTTATGAAGTTTTTGATAAAAGTGGGTTTGGAGAGGTCATGACTTTATTTAATGTCAATCCCACTATTTTGGAAGAGTGTCAACTTTGCATGCATGTGGATCGTGTTGAGAATATGTTATGTGATAGCTATTTGGTTGAATTTTCTTATGATCCCACATGTAATTATAATGAGAGAGGAAAATATGGTTGTAGAAATTTCCATGTTACTAAATTACCTCTCGTAATGTTGAGATTGCTATTGTTTCTTTCCACTTCCTTGCATATGCTAGTTTTTGCTTGCTATGATAATTTTTTTGCCTATAATATGCCTATGCATAGGAAGTATGTTAGACTTAGATGTGTTTGTCACGTGTTTCATGATGCTCTCTTTGCGCTTCAAGTCTTGTCTTTCATGTGAGCATCATTAAAATTATCAATGCCTAGCTAAAGGCCTTTAAAGAAAAGCGCTTGTTGGGAGACAACCGAATATTTTTACTTGCTGTTTAGTATTAAATAATTCATCTAGCCTCTGTTTAGATGTGGTTTTATGTTTTAATTAGTGTTTTTGCCAAGTAGAACCTATAGGATCATCTTGGGTGAACGTTAACTTGATCTTGCTGAAAAATAGAAACTTTTGCGCGCACGAGAATAATTCTAATAAATCACATAAATGTGCTTTTGAGTTGATTCTTTTTGAAGTAGATCAATAGACAAATTTCCTAGGACTTCCTATTTGGTAGGATTTTTAGAGTTCCAGAAGTATTTGAAAGTTACAGATTGCTACAGACTGTTCTGTTTTTGACAGATTCTGTTTTTCGTGTGTTGTTTGCTTATTTTGATGAATCTATGGCTAGTATCGGGGGGTATGAACCATAGAGAAGTTGGAATACAGTAAGTTTAACACCAAAATAAATGAATAATGAGTTCATTACAGTACCTTAAGTGGTGGTTTTTCTTTCTTGCACTAACGAAGCTCATGAGATTTCCTGTTGAGTTTTGTGTTGTGAAGTTTTCAAGTTTTGGGTAAAGATTTGATGGACTATGGAATAAGGAGTGGCAAGAGCCTAAGCTTGGGGATGTCCATGGAACCGCAAGATAATTCATGGACAACTAAAAGCCTAAGCTTGGGGATGCTTGAGGGAGTCCTGGACTAAGGGGTCCTCGGACAACCGGACTATATACTTTGGCCGGACTGTTGGGCTATGAAGATACAAGATAGAAGACTTCGTCCCGTGTCCGGATGGGACTCTCCTTTGTGTGGAAGGAAAGCTTGGCGATTCAGATATGTAGATTCCTTTC
>NC_041385.1:523619556-523645448 GCF_002162155.2 Triticum dicoccoides
TTTAGTCACAACAATCATAATCATATGCTAGACTTCTAGGGTTTAGCCATTACGATCTCGTGGTAGATAAACTCTTGTAATACTCATATTCATCAAGATCAATCAAGCTGGAAGTAGGGTATTACCTCCATATAGAGGGCCCGAACCTGGGTAAACATTGTGTCCCCCGCCTCCTATTACCATTAGCCTTAGGCGCATAGTTCGGGACCCCCTACCCGAGATCTGCCGGTTTTGACGCCGACATTGGTGCTTTCATTGAGAGTTCCGCTGTGTCGTCGAAGATAGGCTTGATGGATCCATCAATCATCTACAACAACACGGTCTAGGGGGATTCTCCCCGGACAGATCTTCGTATTTGGTGGCTTCGCACTGCGCCCAACTCGCTTGGCCATCTAGAGCAGATCGATAGCTACGCCCCTGGCCACCAGGTCAGATTCGAAAGCCTAAATTTTGTGGCTGATATCCATGGAAACTTGATCTTCGACGGGTTCGAGCCCATGACAGCCGTCCCCATCCACCACGATGAACATGACCTAGATCTGTCATCAGGCCACACACAGGAGATAGCGCATGTGGCCGTGCTGGCCCTAGAGCTGGAGTGGATTGCGTCATCCGAAGACAGGAAGCTTAACCCCGCCACGGAGGCTACAGACTCAGTGGCGCTTGAGCCGCACACAGACCCAACATCGAGTTGGGCTTGTGTTACCGGAACCTCGGACTCGTTTCCGTCCATGGCTTCCGGATTGCATGCACCCGCATCCATCGAACCCAATTGGGCGCTGGTCTTGGAGTTCAGCTCCGCGGATATCTTCCAGCACTCGCCTTTGGCAACGTGCTAAGCTCATTAAAATCCCTCTCCTTGTCGGGGAGCACCCAGCCGAACTATGTCCGGCTCGAGTGGGAAGCGGACGACAAAGAATTTTGTGCCCCACCCACCACCCACTTTATAGCCACTATCGATGACTAAATCGATGTGCTTGACTACGACTCCGAAGACATCGACGGTATGGACGATGATGCCAGAGAGGATCAGGAACCACCGCCTACAGGGCGTTGGATAGCCACTTCCTCGTATGACATATACATGGTGGATACACCCAAAGAAAACAACAGCGACGATGAAAATCCAGTCAAGGACAAACCTCCTGACGAAATAGCCAAAGCGCCGACATCAGCGGCGCTGCTCTAAGACACGCCGTAGTAAAAACAGCAATACTGTCACAAAATAGGATAACATTCCGGACGGTGCCGAAAACAATGAAGACCCCGTTGAGTCAACCTCCGAACAGGAGGAACGGGACGATGGGCGAGTCAGCCCTGGCGAGCAGGCCAAGAACGAAGACTAGGAGGATAGCAACTACCTTCCGCTCTCCGAGGACGAGGTTAGCCTCGGTGATGAAGATTTCATCGTGCCTGAAGAGCCCACCGAACAGGAACACTTTAAGCGTCAGCTAATTGCCACCGCAAGAAGCCTGAAAAAGAAGCAGCAGCAGCTTCAAGCTGATCAGGATCTGCTCAATGAAAGATGGACTGATGTCCTGGCAACCGAGGAATACGACCTTGATCGCCCAACCAAAAGCTACCCGGAGCGCAAACTGATACCACGGTTCGATGACGAGGCACTGGAGCCCATCCTACCAATGTACGATGCGGCTGACCGACCACCACATGGCCGAGATAAAGCGGCACCTCGAGTCGAACCCCAGCCCGCACTACCTCGCCGAACAGACAGAAATGCAACAGCCCCGGGTTATATAGATGACCTACGACGTGATTTGCAAAAGAGAGCAGGTCAGACAGGATCCATCTACGGATCACGGGGGCGCGCCTCGACGCGCGACGACGGCCATCTGGCTGAACGTGAGAAACATAACCACATCCGGGCCGAAAACCGCAGACGAGCTCCACCCGAGCTACGTCACGACCTGGCCCGATACAGAGGCGCCGCACACCCCCTTTGCTTCACTGATGAAGTAATGGGACACGATTTCCCACAAGGGTTTAAACCCGTAAACATCGAATCATATGATGGCACAACAGACCCCGTGGTGTGTATCGAGGATTTTCTTCTCCACATTCATATGGCCCGTGGCGATGATCTTCACGCCATCAAATACCTCCCGCTCAAACTCAAGGGACCAGCTAGATACTGGTTAAATAGTCTGCCCGAAAACTCCATTGGCAGCTGGGAGGAATTAGAGGGTGCCTTCCTCGACAACTTCCAAGGCACATATGTCCGACCTCCAGATGCCGATGACATAAGTCATATAATCCAATAGCTCGGAGAGTCAGCCAGGAAATTCTGGACTCGTTCCTAACTAAAAAGAACCAAATTATCGACTGTCCGGACGCCTAAGCCATAGCAGCCTTTAAACACAGCATCCGCGACGAATGGCTGGCCAGACACCTTGGCCAGGAAAAACCGAAGTCCATGTTAGCCCTTACAGCACTCATGACCCGCTTCTGTGCGAGCAAGGACAGCTGGCTAGCCCGTAGCAACAATACAGGCGAACCTGGCACTTCTGAAGCCAGGAACAACAACGCAAGCCCCGACGCAATAGACATAAGCGTCGAAACAACGGTCATAGTACCAAAGACACAGCGGGCAACGCCGGATTCAACGGCTCTAAGTCCGGTCAGCGGAAGAAGCCATTCAAGAGAAATAATCCAGGCCCGTCCAGTCTGGACCGCATACTAGATCGACCATGCCAAATCCATGGCACTCCGGATAAACCAGCCAATCATACCAACTGGGAATGTTGGGTTTTCAAACAGGCCGGCAAGTTAAACATCGAGAATAAGGAGAAAGGGTCGCAAAGCGAGGACGATGACGAGGAACCCCGACCACCGAACACAGGGGGACAGAAGAAATTTCCCCCCAAAGTCAAAATGATGAACATGATATACGCCACCCACATCCCCAAGAGGGAGCGCAAGTGCGCACTCAGGGACGTCTACGCGATGGAGCCAATCGCCCCAAAGTTCAACCCATGGTTCTCCTGTCCGATTGTCACACCCTAGCTAGTCATGCATTAGAGTGTTGCATCATGTTTACTCTTTCATCAGAAACTTGAAATGGGGATCTGTGAAACCCTCAGAATCATTTTGAAAATGACCCAAATAAAAATTTCTCCAAAAGGGTCCAAGAAAATGCTCATGTTGCTCTCTGAAAATATTGGACAGAGATAAAAATCAAACCAATATTTTTAGTGGCTCATGGACATTTATTTTGGGCATTTGGAATTAATGCATAAATATTTGCATTGGAAATATATTTCTATATATATTAATATATGTCCAAATATTATGCCAATTATAAAGGAGCTCTGGAATAATATATCTAGCCCCTGCAAAAATTGGCATAAGTTAAATAAATGATTTAATATATTATTTAAATCAAAACAAATGTCAGAAATTAGAAAACAGAAAAGAATAAAAGGGAGAAGCTTACCTGGGCTCCTCCATGTGCAGCCCATCCAGCTGGCCGGCCCAGCCAGCAGGCGGCCCAGCCCGTCTCCCTCCTCTGTCGTCTTCGTCCCGACAGAGGGAGGGGAGTGTGGCCGGCGCGCGCGCGCGCCACCGCGCCACGCCACCTCTCTCCCTGCCTGCCTGCCCTCCCCTCCTCGCCTCGATGCCCCTGGACGACGCCACGCCTTCCCCCTGCTCTCTCTCACTCGCCCTCGGCTCTTCCCTCCTCTCCCTCGCTCTCTCTCTCACACAGCCGAACACCACCGTCGCCGACGTTCGCCATAGCAGCCGTCTCCGGCCACCCCTCGCTCCCCCGACTAGCTCAGAAGCTCCGCCACAACCCCCTCTTCCTCCCCACCGCTTCACGGGCCTCCGGAAGCCCTGCATCGCCGCCACGTCGCCGTTCCCCTCTTCGGGCTCCGACCATCATCGCCGTCGAATTCACCGTCTCCAGCGCGTCTCCGAGCCCGCTTCGACGCCCACTGCAACCGCGGTGAGCCCCCGAGTCGTTTCCCCCTTCTCCCCTGGTCTCTTTCGACCTCTAGGCCTTAGCCCCACCTTGGCCGAGAGCTCCACGCCGCCGGCGATGTCGCCTCGTGGCCACGGTCACCGTAGCGCCCAACCGAGCACACTATCGTGCTCCACGCCTCACTAGGAGCACGCAGCACGCACCAACGCCTCCCCAAACCCCCTGCAACGCCGATTCCGACCGCACCCGAACTCCGGCCGCCGCTCACGAGCTCGCCGTCGACGGTACCGGCCACCCCAGGCTCGGCCACCACCACCGTTCGATGCGCGGGAGCAAGGGCTCTTCAACGAGCCCAAGCACGGCCTCTCCCGTGCCCTATAGCGCGATCCCGCATCGCGCCGCCGTCTCGGGCCTCGCCGGCGTCACGTCGCCGGTGGGTTTGACCCACTTTGACCACGGCAGGACCCCCCCTGAGTCCCTGATAGGTGGGCCCAGCCCTGTAGCTAATTAGGATTAGCGCTAACCACTGTTAGTTAACCCCCTCACACTGACTAGTGGGCCCCAGCGCCACTAATTAGTAATTAGGATTAATTTAACCCTGTTAAACCCCCCTGTCACTGACGTGTGGCCCCCACACGTCAGGTTTGACCCCAGACAGCCGCAGTTGACCACTGACGTCATGCTGACGTCATGCTGGCGCAATAATTATAATTTCTGGATTTAAATTAAATCAGGAAATTCCAGAATATTAATTAAACTTCAAAAATTCATAACTTTTATTCTGTAACTCCAAATTGGACAAATTATATATGAAAAATGATCAGAAAAATCCAATCTATCCATCTGTACTATTTTCATGCATGATCAAACAAGTTAAATTGATGTTTCAAGCAGAACAAGGAAAAGCACTTTTAAAGGCCATATTTGAATTTGAAATTTGAATCCTTGATTCAAATTTGTTCAAACCCTTCTGGTTTTAGTTGCATTAGCCCAACACACTCATATTGCCATGTTTCATGCATGCATCATATTGTTGCACATTGTTTGGTGATGTTGTGTATCGATGTCCTTTGCGACAGGTTCTGTCTCCGAGGAGTACCGTGATTACCCTAACGAAGAACCGTATCCGTGCATCGAACCATCAGGCAAGCAACCAACCATTTGATCATATCGATACAAACCCATGTTCTCGCTCCTGCTCTCTTTGACTGCATTAAGACAACGCGTTTCAAACTGCTGTGTGCTACGGTAGTTGGACCCATTTCCTCTGCATGACCTGTCATTGCCACAGTAACTAGATGAAACCCACTAGCATGTGTAGGAGTTGATTGAGCCATATGTATGTGTTGTTCCTACCTTGCTATGCCTGCTATGCTTAGAGTCGTGTCAGGTCTGGTTCATCTGGGTGATGGGCTAGAGTGAAATGTTATGTCGGTAATGAGAGTGGTGTGGTGAACACGATTTGGTAAGGTATCGATGAGAGGCCATGTAGGAGTACATGGTGGGTTGTTTCATTGAAGCCGACCTTAAGCACTGAGATCTGTATGTGTGATTTAAGAATCAGCTACTACCATGCATTGGGCCCGAAACCAATGGACCCTCTCGGCTTCTTATTCACCCTAGTTCTCCGTCCAGGAGTTGCAAGTAGTTTCTGGTGTTTGTAGCCTACTGGAGGCCGTGGACAGCGCTGACCGTAGGGGTGGGCTGTGATGCGGTAGGTACGTGGCATGGTGTACCGAATACCCGTTAGGTATCTCGGGAACCCTGTTCACATCGTTCGGGGCCGTATGGGGAACCTCGGCCGGACTCCCTGCGGATGGAACCTGGATAGGCGATAAACCTGGACTGGAGGCTTAGGTGATTAGGTAGGTCATGGCCGACACCCACGTTGGGCTTCCGCTTGAAGGTTGCCGAGTACATGTCGTGTAAACGACGATAAGTGGTGAGAGCGTGTATGAAGAAGTACACCCCTGCAGGGTTAACATGATCTATTCGAATAGCCGCGTCCGCGGTAAAGGACTACTTGGTTGCCTATACAGTTCATAGACAAGTAAATGGAAACTACTAAAAGCCTCAAGATAAGAGTGAGTGCCGAGGATGGCTCTTCCGTAGGAAGACGGAGGTGGATCCTCGGTGGTGTATTGAAGTGGTGAGTAGTGGACTCGTGTGCGCAAAACCATTTCAAGTTGGAGTATCGTAGGATAGCCTAGCCAAGAGTCAAAGCTGGCTTGCTGCAATAACTCCACCAACCCTTCTTGATAACATGCATGTATGTAGGATCTGATGTAAGACTTGTTGAGTACCCTTGTACTCATGTTGCTACAATTTACATTTTTTTTTACAGAAGACGCTGCAACCCCTTCTGATGGGTTCTATGTAGATGTTGACATCAACGAGTAGGCTAAAGACCCAGGTGGTGACCCTGAGCTTGTGAAGGACCACGTAGTATAGCTAGGCTTTCCAAGCCTCTTTTATTTTACTAGTTGTCTGTACTCAGACAAGTTACTTCCGCTGCTGGTTTGTATGACTGTATGACTTGTATGCTGGGTCGTGAGACCCGTACCTTTGTGTATGTTATGTATGGCTCCCTGAGCCCTAAATAAAGTACTTGTGTCGTAGAGTCATGTTGTGATGCTTCGTTGTATTTGCACATATTGAGCATATTGTGTGTATGATTGAAATGCTTGGTATGTGTGGGATCTGACTATCTAGTTGTTTATCTTTAGTAGCCTCTCTTACCGGGAAATGTCTCCTAGTGTTACCGCTGAGCCATGGTAGCTTGCTACTGCTCTGGAACACTTAGGCTGGCCGGCATGTGTCCTTCTTCGTTCCTGTGTCTGTCCCTTCGGGGAAATGTCACGCTTTGAGTACCGGAGTCCTGTTAGCCCGCTACAGCCCGGTTTACCGGAGTCCTGCTAGCCCAGTGCTACAGCCCGGACCCACTTGCTGATGACCGACACGTTCGAAGCTGGGTCATGGATGCCTGTCCCTGTAAGTCTGTGCCACTTTGGGTTTACGACTAGTCATGTCAGCCCGGGCTCTTTATCATATGGATGCTAGCGACACTATCATATACGTGAGCCAAAAGGCGCAAACGGTCCCGGGCAAAAGTAAGGCGACACCCGTGGGGATACTGTGCGTGAGGCCGCAAAGTGATATGAGGTGTTACCGGCTAGATCGATGTGACATCGAGTCGGGGTCCTGACAGCGTTGGCATCAGAGCCGGACTGCCTGTAGGTTCTCCAAGCCAAACTGGTCGATGTTGAGTCTAGAAATTCTTTAGTTATATGTAGGGGAATTGATTGTGGGATGGAACGTAAGGCTCTTTTTACTCCTTTATCTCATGACATTCTGATCTGAGTCAGTCCATTCTTCCACCGGGGGTTAAGGAATTAGGATCCATTCTCTCTATCAGGATCACGTGTTACCAATCAGTAGTACCTTATAAGTTTGATGGATACAAGCCTAGTTCAGTTCTACTACCACATTATGTTGTTAGTATGGTTTCAGAACTTTGATATGATGATGTTGAGTGTGTACGAAATCCTTTGTCAAATGTCTCAAATCCCTCTTGAGCATTTACAGCTGTTATGCTGCCGAAATTTTGCTAGAAATTCTAATGCCTTTGCATTATGATTGTGCTTTCAGATGGCCACTCGCGACCTCAATCAAGTGGTTCGCCTGACTTGATGCCTAGATGTACCCGGCCATACTGCTAAGTTGGTCAGGGTAATGACTGAGGCTGGATACCGCTGGTATCCTGAGTACACGGTCGAAGAGCAATTCCGAGACTTTAATCAAAGCCAGTATCTCTGCACTGTCAGGATATTTCCATCTTATCCTGGATCCACCGAGCCCCTTCACTGCTCATATGGACTCGGGGTTACTATTGAGATGGCTGTGCAGGACGCCGCCTACTCTATGATGACCATTATGCGAGTCAGATCTGGTCTATTTCGGGACTCTGATTTCCGGTATATGCCAGGATCACTTCCGGGAGCACAAGGGTATCTCCAGGCTATTTATGTTGACCCCACTCAGGAGGATTCACGGACTCGCACCACTGCTGAGATGCTCGAGGATAAGGACCGTGAAAATCGGGCTTTGAGGTTAGAGCTCTTCAATACCCGTGCTGTCCACTGGGCCACTTTGACTCGGTTCGCACCGGCGGTGCAAGCTGGATATTCAGATATGCGCGATCTCTATCCTGTGAGATCTGCTCTGCCAGACGTGATGGTTTGGCGTGATGTAGGAGGCATCACCCCACCTCGTGGTCCCCGCAGGCCACCGTCTGTTGGTCCAAGGCCTCATCCTAGCCCCTATGGTCCACAAGCTCCGCGAGATCGTCTGTTTCCGGATGATCATGTTGAGCTTCCAGGCTATGGAGGTGACTTTTACGAGGACTACTACGGATCGGTCTGAGTTAGTGGTAGTATCACTAGTTAGCACTAGCTGTGTCGTCTATCGTCCCGCGTGACTCGTGGGATATGACCTAGTTTGTACTCCTTCCGGAGGTGTAGAAAAATAATGTATAGGAGCTTGGAATGCCTCCGATGAGATGTAATCCTCTTTCACCGTAATAGTACTTTGTTTGGTCTTGTACTAAACCCTGTATGGTGTGTATGACGATGGAATAAAGAAGCAGTTTCTGTATTTACCATGTCATACGGATGATCATCTTGCATTCCGAATTATTCCTTACATTCTGTATCCTATGTCGGAATTTTATCATTCTGACTAAATCATTGTCTTGTTTACCTAGGATGGTCAACACGCGCGCTAACCCTGCTTCTCAAGAGCAGGCCGAAGGCAGTGAAGGCAGGAATGAAAATCTGCCTCATCCTCCTTCACTAGCTGAGGTTATGATGGAAGCTGAGAGAAACAAGCGGGAGACCAACCGTTTGTTGGAGCGTATTGAACAGAACACAACACACCATCAGAGGACTAACGTGGTGTCACTCAGTGATTTTATCAAATTGCATCCACCCACGTTCCACCACTCCGTCGAGCCTCTCGACGCTGATGACTGGCTTCACAGTATCTCTCACAAACTGCGTTCTGCGCTGGTAGCGGAGGCTGACAAGGTCACCTTTGCTGCATATCATCTTGAAGGCCCCGCCAGTCTATGGTGGGAGAATTATGGAGCTATGCGCCCAGCGGGCCATGTCACTACATGGGCTGAATTCAGCGAGGCTTTCCGTGAACATCACATTCCGGAGGGTCTCATGGACCGTAAACGTGAAGAATTTTGCAATTTCACCCAAGGCCGACTCTCTGTGGATGTTTACAGCAGGGAGTTTGGTAATCTCGCACGATATGCAACTGAGGAAGTGTCTACCGATGCCAAGAAGCAAGCAAGGTTCCGTAAGGGCCTTAGTCCTGAGCTTCGCCGCGACCTCCGTCTGCATGAGTGCACATCTTTTCAGAAACTTGTCAACAAAGCCATCAGTGCTGAAACTGGTCAGACTGACTATGACGCAACACGCAAGCATGGCCGTGACATGGGTTCCTCATCCGGTGCTGGTCCTCAGAAGCGCCGCGTGTGGGTACCTAACACCGCCCTGCCACCCAGGTTCACACCGAGGCCATCTTTCCAGGCGCCTCGCCCTGTTCAACAGTCTGCACCGGCCAAGCCCTATGGGGGTCCAACCAATAATGCTCCTCCACGTACCAGTTCCGTGACTTGTTTCAAGTGTGGGGAATCTGGCCACTATATGCGTGAGTGTCCCCAGACCAACCCAATCAATCTGCTAAAGCTGTTGGCCGTGGTAAGCCGACAGGAAAGATATTCCACGCCAAACCGGTCACCGCTTCACGTGGCCATGTCAACTGTATCTCTGCCGAAGAAGCTCAAGAGGATCCCAACATCGTTCTCGGTACGCTTCTTGTTAATTGCCACCCGGCATCTGTTCTTTTCGATACAGGAGCCTCTCATTCTTTTATATCTGAAAACTATGCTCGTTTGCACAACGTCGCATTCGGTAATATGCCAACCTCTATGGTAATTCAAACTCCGGGATCCAAATGGCAAACTTCTAGAGTAAGCCATGGAAATGAAATCCAAGTCGACAGACTTGTTTTCCTCGCGTCCTTGATAGCCCTTAAATCTTCAGATATTAATATCATTCTGGGTATGGACTGGATGACAGCTCATCAAGCCAAAATTGATTGCTTCTCTAGGACTGTTCAACTCACCCATCCTTCGGGGAAGATAGTCAATGTCTTGACCCGAATAGCCAAGCGACAATTATATTCTCTTAACGCCAGCCCTTTGCTAGACCTTGAGGACGTTCCGGTAGTCCGTGACTTCCCGGATGTCTTTCCAGAGGAATTGCCAGGTGTTCCACCTGACAGGGATGTTGAGTTC
The DNA here is from genome assembly GCF_002162155.2 of Triticum dicoccoides. Lineage (NCBI taxonomy): Eukaryota > Viridiplantae > Streptophyta > Magnoliopsida > Poales > Poaceae > Triticum > Triticum dicoccoides. The sequence continues at coordinate 523,629,861 of NC_041385.1, forward strand.
GTAATAGACCTCATTCCAGGAACCGTTCCGATTGCTAGAAGACCTTATAAGATGGCACCCCTAGAACTAGCCGAGCTTAAGAAACAACTCGATGAGTCCTTGAAAAAGGGTTTCATCCGACCTAGCTCATCTCCGTGGGCTTGCCCCGTCCTATTCGTCAAGAAGAAGGATGGTACGGACCGGATGGTTGTAGATTACCGACCTGTCAATTTGGTCACAATCAAAAACAAATATCCACTTCCCAGGATCAACGACCTATATGATCAGCTCGCTGGATCCTCAGTCTTCTCCAAGATGGATTTGAGGTTGGGCTACCATCAAATCAAAATCAGAAACGGGGACATTCCTAAAACGGCCTTTGTTACTCGTTATGGCCAATACGAGTACACCGTCATGTCCTTCGGTTTAACCAACGCTCCAGCCACCTTTTCTCGGTTAATGAACTCAATCTTCATGGAGTATTTGGATAAATTCGTCGTGGTTTACCTCGATGATATACTCATCCACTCCAAGAACGAGGAAGAACATGCCGAACATCTAAGGCTAGTGTTGAAGAAACTTCGAGAGCATCGCCTTTATGCCAAATTCTCTAAATGTGAATTCTGGTTGTCAGAAGTGACCTATCTGGGTCATGTAATATCTGGTAAAGGTATTGCTGTTAACCCTGAGCGAGTTCAAGCCGTCCTTAACTGGACTCCACCTGAATCGGTCAAGCAAGTTCGGAGTTTTCTAGGCTTAGCGAGCTATTGTCGTCGCTTTGTCGAGAACTTCTCCAAGGTTGCCAAACCTCTAACCGAACTCCTCAAGAAAGATAAGAAGTTCGAGTGGACTCCACAATGTGAGCACAGCTTTCAGGAACTGAAAAGACGCCTGACTTCTGCTCCCGTACTGGTACCGCCAGACTTCTCCAAGGACTTTGTTATCTACTGCGACGCCTCGCGACAAGGACTAGGTTGCATTCTCATGCAAGATCGACACGTAATTGCCTACGCTTCACGGCAATTGCACCCACATGAGGAGAATTATCCTACTCATGATCTAGAGCTTGCAGCCGTAGTCTATGCACTTAAGACCTGGCGACATTACCTCCTCGGTAATTGTTGCGAAATTTTCACTGATCACCAAAGCCTGAAGTACATTTTCACCCAACCGGATTTGAATCTCAGGCAAAGACGTTGGGTTGAGTTGATCACAGACTTCGATTTAGGGATAACCTACACCCCAGGGAAAGCCAACGTCATGGCTGATGCGCTAAGTCGTAAATCTTATTGTAACAACCTGATGTTACAACAAAGTCAACCGCTTCTCCATGAGGAATTTCGGAAGCTTAACCTTCACATTGTACCTCAAGGTTTTCTCTCCACCTTGGTGGCAAAACCTACCCTTACGGATCAGATTATCAAGGCACAGAAGGTAGATCCGGGAATCTCCCGCATCAAGAGAAACATTCAGAAAGGAATTGCGAATTGCTTCTCCATTAATGATCAAGGGGTCGTATACTTCGGGAATCGACTAGTGGTTCCCAAAGTGCGAAACCTGAGGCGTTTGATCCTTAAGGAAGCTCATGAATCTCCTCTCACCATTCATCCCGGTAGTACTAAGATGTATCAGGACCTACGCCAGAGGTTCTGGTGGACTAGGATGAAGAGAGAAATTGCTCAGTATATTGCAAACTGCGACGTCTGTCGTCGTGTAAAAGCAGAGCACCAACGGCCTGCTGGCACCCTTCAACCCTTAGCTATTCCTGAATGGAAATGGGATAAAATTGGTATGGATTTCATTACCGGTTTTCCCAGGACCAAGAGAGGGAATAATGCTATTTTCGTCGTGGTCGATCGTCTTTCCAAAGTAGCCCATTTCCTACCTGTTCGTGAGAGTATAACCGCTAGTCAGCTGGCAGACTTATACATCTCCCGAATAGTGTCCCTTCATGGTGTTCCTTTGGAAATTAACTCGGATCGAGGAAGTCTTTTCACCTCTCGATTTTGGGAAAGTTTCCAAAATGCTATGGGAACTCGTCTCTCCTTTAGCACCGCCTTCCACCCTCAGTCGAGTGGTCAAGTGGAACGCGTCAACCAGATTCTAGAAGACATGCTTCGAGCTTCTGTTATCTCGTTCGGAATGGACTGGGAGAAATGCCTTCCATTTGCCGAATTCGCTTACAACAACAGCTATCAATCTAGCTTGGGTAAAGCCCCTTTTGAAGTTCTCTATGGACGACGGTGTCGAACACCCCTTAACTGGTCAGAGACCGGGGAAAGACAATTCTTTGGCCCGGATATGATTCAGGAAGCAGAAGAACAAGTTCGCATCGTTCGTGAAAAGTTGAAAACAGCCCAATCCCGTCAAAAGAGTAAATATGACCGAAAACATAAGGCTATGACTTTCGAGGTTGACGAGAAGGCTTATCTTCGGGTCACCCCTCTGAAGGGAACCCATCGTTTCGGTATCAAAGGCAAATTGGCTCCTCGTTACATTGGACCTTTTCGCATTCTCGCCAAACGAGGAGAAGTTGCCTACCAGTTGGAACTACCTCCGCATCTCTCCAGAGTCCACGATGTCTTCCACGTTTCTCAACTCAGGCGTTGCTTCTCGGATCCTATCCGTGGAGTGGACCACGAAACATTTGATCTCCAAGATAATCTTACATATCGAGAGTACCCCATTCGTATCCTCGATCAGGCGGAGCGTACCACTCGACGTCATAACATCAAGTTTCTCAAAGTACAATGGTCGCATCATTCTGAGGATGAAGCAACTTGGGAAAGGGAGGATCGTCTTCGACTTGAGTACCCCGCCTTCTTCCCGGAGGAACCCAAATCTCGGGGCGAGATTCTTTTGAGTGGGGATGAGTTGTCACACCCTAGCTAGTCATGCATTAGAGTGTTGCATCATGTTTACTCTTTCATCAGAAACTTGAAATGGGGATCTGTGAAACCCTCAGAATCATTTTGAAAATGACCCAAATAAAAATTTCTCCAAAAGGGTCCAAGAAAATGCTCATGTTGCTCTCTGAAAATATTGGACAGAGATAAAAATCAAACCAATATTTTTAGTGGCTCGTGGACATTTATTTTGGGCATTTGGAATTAATGCATAAATATTTGCATTGGAAATATATTTCTATATATATTAATATATGTCCAAATATTATGCCAATTATAAAGGAGCTCTGGAATAATATATCTAGCCCCTGCAAAAATTGGCATAAGTTAAATAAATGATTTAATATATTATTCAAATCAAAACAAATGTCAGAAATTAGAAAACAGAAAAGAATAAAAGGGAGAAGCTTACCTGGGCTCCTCCCTGTGCAGCCCATCCAGCTGGCCGGCCCAGCCAGCAGGCGGCCCAGCCCGTCTCCCTCCTCTGTCGTCTTCGTCCCGACAGAGGGAGGGGAGTGTGGCCGGCGCGCGCGCGCGCCACCGCGCCACGCCACCTCTCTCCCTGCCTGCCTGCCCTCCCCTCCTCGCCTCGATGCCCCTGGACGACGCCACGCCTTCCCCCTGCTCTCTCTCACTCGCCCTCGGCTCTTCCCTCCTCTCCCTCGCTCTCTCTCTCACACAGCCGAACACCACCGTCGCCGACGTTCGCCATAGCAGCCGTCTCCGGCCACCCCTCGCTCCCCCGACTAGCTCAGAAGCTCCGCCACAACCCCCTATTCCTCCCCACCGCTTCACGGGCCTCCGGAAGCCCTGCATCGCCGCCACGTTGCCGTTCCCCTCTTCGGGCTCCGACCATCATCACCGTCGAATTCACCGTCTCCAGCGCGTCTCCGAGCCCGCTTCGACGCCCACTGCAACCGCGGTGAGCCCCCGAGTCGTTTCCCCCTTCTCCCCTGGTCTCTTTCGACCTCTAGGCCTTAGCCCCACCTTGGCCGAGAGCTCCACGCCGCCGGCGATGTCGCCGTCGTGGCCACGGTCACCGTAGCGCCCAACCGAGCACACTATCGTGCTCCACGCCTCACTAGGAGCACGCAGCACGCACCAACGCCTCCCCAAACCCCCTGCAACGCCGATTCCGACCGCACCCGAACTCCGGCCGCCGCTCACGAGCTCGCCGTCGACGGTACCGGCCACCCCAGGCTCGGCCACCACCACCGTTCGACGCGCGGGAGCAAGGGCTCTTCAACGAGCCCAAGCACGGCCTCTCCCGTGCCCTATAGCGCGATCCCGCATCGCGCCGCCGTCTCGGGCCTCGCCGGCGTCACGTCGCCGGTGGGTTTGACCCACTTTGACCACGGCAGGACCCCCCGCTGAGTCCCTGACAGGTGGGCCCAGCCCTGTAGCTAATTAGGATTAGCGCTAACCACTGTTAGTTAACCCCCTGACACTGACTAGTGGGCCCCAGCGCCACTAATTAGTAATTAGGATTAATTTAACCCTGTTAAACCCCCCTGTCACTGACGTGTGGCCCCCACACGTCAGGTTTGACCCCAGACAGCCGCAGTTGACCACTGACGTCATGCTGACGTCATGCTGGCGCAATAATTATAATTTCTGGATTTAAATTAAATCAGGAAATTCCAGAATATTAATTAAACTTCAAAAATTCATAACTTTTATTCTGTAACTCCAAATTGGACAAATTATATATGAAAAATGATCAGAAAAATCCAATCTATCCATCTGTACTATTTTCATGCATGATCAAACAAGTTAAATTGATGTTTCAAGCAGAACAAGGAAAAGCACTTTTAAAGGCCATATTTGAATTTGAAATTTGAATCCTTGATTCAAATTTGTTCAAACCCTTCTGGTTTTAGTTGCATTAGCCCAACACACTCATATTGCCATGTTTCATGCATGCATCATATTGTTGCACATTGTTTGGTGATGTTGTGTATCGATGTCCTTTGCGACAGGTTCTGTCTCCGAGGAGTACCGTGATTACCCTAACGAAGAACCGTATCCGTGCATCGAACCATCAGGCAAGCAACCAACCATTTGATCATATCGATACAAACCCATGTTCTCGCTCCTGCTCTCTTTTACTGCATTAAGACAACGCGTTTCAAACTGCTGTGTGCTACGGTAGTTGGACCCATTTCCTCTGCATGACCTGTCATTGCCACAGTAACTAGATGAAACCCACTAGCATGTGTAGGAGTTGATTGAGCCATATGTATGTGTTGTTCCTACCTTGCTATGACTGCTATGCTTAGAGTCGTGTCAGGTCTGGTTCATCTGGGTGATGGGCTAGAGTGAAATGTTATGTCGGTAATGAGAGTGGTGTGGTGAACACGATTTGGTAAGGTATCGATGAGAGGCCATGTAGGAGTACATGGTGGGTTGTTTCATTGAAGCCGACCTTAAGCACTGAGATCTGTATGTGTGATTTAAGAATCAGCTACTACCATGCATTGGGCCCGAAACCAATGGACCCTCTCGGCTTCTTATTCACCCTAGTTCTCCGTCTAGGAGTTGCAAGTAGTTTCTGGTGTTTGTAGCCTACTGGAGGCCGTGGACAGCGCTGACCGTAGGGGTGGGCTGTGATGCGGTAGGTACGTGGCACGGTGTACCGAATACCCGTTAGGTATCTCGGGAACCCTGTTCACATCGTTCGGGGCCGTATGGGAAACCTCGACCGGACTCCCTGCGGATGGAACCTGGATAGGCGATAAACCTGGACTGGAGGCTTAGGTGATTAGGTAGGTCGTGGCCGACACCCACGTTGGGCTTCCGCTTGAAGGTTGCCGAGTACATGTCGTGTAAACGACGATAAGTGGTGAGAGCGTGTATGAAGAAGTACACCCCTGCAGGGTTAACATGATCTATTCGAATAGCCGCGTCCGCGGTAAAGGACTACTTGGTTGCCTATACAGTTCATAGACAAGTAAATGGAAACTACTAAAAGCCTCAAGATAAGAGTGAGTGCCGAGGATGGCTCTTCCGTAGGAATACGGAGGTGGATCCTCGGTGGTGTATTGAAGTGGTGAGTAGTGGACTCGTGTGCGCAAAACCATTTCAAGTTGGAGTATCGTAGGATAGCCTAGCCAAGAGTCAAAGCTGGCTTGCTGCAATAACTCCGCCAACCCTTCTTGATAACATGCATGTATGTAGGATCTGATGTAAGACTTGCTGAGTACCCTTGTACTCATGTTGCTACAATTTATATTTTTTTTACAGAAGACGCTGCAACCCCTTCTGATGGGTTCTATGTAGATGTTGACATCAACGAGTAGGCTAAAGACCCAGGTGGTGACCTTGAGCTTGTGAAGGACCACGTAGTATAGCTAGGCTTTCCAAGCCTCTTTTATTTTACTAGTTGTCTGTACTCAGACAAGTTACTTCCGCTGCTGGTTTGTATGACTGTATGACTTGTATGCTGGGTCGTGAGACCCGTACCTTTGTGTATGTTATGTATGGCTCCCTGAGCCCTAAATAAAGTACTTGTGTCGTAGAGTCATGTTGTGATGCTTCGTTGTATTTGCACATATCGAGCATATTGTGTGTATGATTGAAATGCTTGGTATGTGTGGGATCTGACTATCTAGTTGTTTATCTTTAGTAGCCTCTCTTACCGGGAAATGTCTCCTAGTGTTACCGCTGAGCCATGGTAGCTTGCTACTGCTCTGGAACACTTAGGCTGGCCGGCATGTGTCCTTCTTCGATCCTGTGTCTGTCCCTTCGGGGAAATGTCACGCTTTGAGTACCGGAGTCCTGTTAGCCCGCTACAGCCCGGTTTACCGGAGTCCTGCTAGCCCAGTGCTACAGCCCGGACCCACTTGCTGATGACCGACACGTTCGAAGCTGGGTCATGGATGCCTGTCCCTGTAAGTCTGTGCCACTTTGGGTTTACGACTAGTCATGTCAGCCCGGGCTCTTTATCATATGGATGCTAGCGACACTATCATATACGTGAGCCAAAAGGCGCAAACGGTCCCGGGCAAAGGTAAGGCGACACCCGTGGGGATACCGTGCGTGAGGCCGCAAAGTGATATGAGGTGTTACCGGCTAGATCGATGTGACATCGAGTCGGGGTCCTGACAACCACCTTCGATCACAGGGACCATCCGACCAGTATCCGTCATGGCAGTTCAGCCGCACTGGTCCTTGACCCAATTATTGATGGATTCCACCTCACACGAGTCCTCATGGATGGTGGCAGCAGCCTGAACCTGCTCTATCAGGATATAATGCGCAAAATGGGTATAGATCCCTCAAGTATCAAGCCCACCAAAACCACCTTTAAAGGTGTCATACCAGGTGTAGAGGCATGTTGTACGGGCTCAATCACACTGGAAGTGGTCTTTGGATCCCCGGATAATTTCCGAAGCGAAGAGTTAATCTTTGACATCGTCCCCTTCCGCAGTGGTTATCATGCACTGCTCGGACGAACCGCATTTGCTCGATTCAATGCGGTGTCGCAGTATGCATACCTTAAGCTCAAGATGCCCGAACGTCGCGGTGTCATGACAATCAACGGAAATACGGAGCGCTCCCTCCGTACAAAGGAGCACACCGCGGCCCTTGCAGCAGAAGTATAGAGCAGCCTTCTTAGGCAGAACCTCAATTCGGCAATAAAGCCCCCCGCCCCCCACCGTCAAGCGAGTCTGAACTACTCTGCAGCAGGACCATCCGGCTCGTCCAGAGCTGAACTAACAATTCGGCCTTCATCCTAGTCCCAATCAAGCGGTGAAATTCGTGCCGCACGTACATAGCTACGCACTTAAAATACCATGGGCATGGACGGAGGCACAGCTAGACCGCGGTCCACAATGCGGCTCAACCGCCCCTGGATCTGCATACCTTCACTTTTTCTCTTCCTTTCAGGTTTTTCTCTTCTTGAGGCTCTTCTGATAACCTGATCACCGGACCCATCGCGAGACGGATACACCAAGAAGGCAAGGGGCTTTGACGTACAAGGGAATCCCCAGGTGGTCTCTGCTATGATTGTTATACCTGTTTTACATACCCGCACGCAACTCGCTCTTGGTCATGGCATGTCAAATAGCCCTATTTGCTTATCCCACTACTCGTACACATACGCCTTGACGTATTAATCAAACTACAATGGAAAATAATTTGCAGCATCAGCTTTTTACTTAATTTCTTCCTTGTACTTGTATTTATTATTAATTGCACCCGTACATTCTGATGAAGTCATGTGCCTAGGGTAGGGTCATGGACCTGTCCAAGGTACCCTCCCCGAGGACATCTTTAGAAGAAGCCATCTTCTAGTCGACCAAGAGGGACTCCACTCGACGGACTGGAAGACACTCGACGAACCTGAAGACACTCGACCGTGAAGACTCACTCGACCACCAGGAGTTTAAGATCTACTCTGTGTCCAAATGGTCTATAATTAAGTAGTCTTTATGGTCGTGATGACACTTTATGTAAGGCGTTACCAGTAACGCCTGACCTTAATGTACTTTAAACCCGCCGCTACGTGGGCTGGCTGGGGTCTTGGCATCCTTTATATAAGCCACCCCCCTCCACTGGCAGAAGGGTTCGCACCCCTGTAACTCTCACACATATAATCCAGTCGACCGCCTCCGGGCACCGAGACGTAGGGTTGTTACTTCCTCCGAGAAGGGCCTGAACTCGTAAAACACTTGTGTGCACAACTACTCCATATCTAGGACCTTGCCTCTCCTTAGTACCCCCCCTACACTACTGTCAGACTTAGAACCACGACAGTTGGCGCCCACCTTGGGGCAGGTGTCTTAGCGACTTATTGGAGAAGTTGCAATCTTTCCGATTCCCATCATCATGGTTTCAGGTGGAGTTTTGGTTGAGGGCCGCGAGATCCGTCTCGGCGCGCTCACGTTCGTCGCCGACGACTCTGCCTGGCTGCAGGAGGCTCCGCTCGGCGTGGATGCGCTCCCAGTCCGCAGGGCTACGCACTTTCGAGCATGCGTCCGCGGCGTCCTTCTACGGCAACCGTCGACTCAGTATCGGCCGGTTTTTGTGTCATCCTCCCTCCCAGCTTCCCTCCGGCGTAAGCGCTCCGGTCGGTCGAGGCTTCAGCGGTGGGTGAGGCATGCAGTGGCTCGCCAGTCAACCACCGCCCAAGTCACGGCAATCGAGCCCGACAAATCTCTCTACGGCCTGTTCGACCTGTCGACTGGCTCCGCAGAGACTGCATCCGAATGCGACAGCAGTGATCCAGCGGCGGAGGTCCTGATGGTCAATGGACCGCACGTTCCCCCCGGCTTTCCTGGCGTCGAGGGAGGCAACGGCGGAGGCGATCCGTCGCACGACCATGAGGAATACCTCCCCGAGCCCCTCAATTCGCAGCAGAGGGAAGAGCTTCGCCGCCGGAACATGGATGCGCTTCACACTCCGATCGTTGGAGAAACCCCTGAGGCTCCCGCCTTAGAGGACGCGCGCTTGGCCAACCTGGCTGAGCGCACTCGACTGGAGAACCTTAAGCGGGCACTCGACCAGCGCGCGCGGCAACGGATTCCAGACTCCAGTCGATGCCAACTCTTTAAACCTCCGACTCAGGTATATCGAACTCCGATTCAGAATTTAGCAGCTGCAGCCCGTATAGCAGAGTCGATTCAGCCTTCCCAGTCAGAGGCTGGCAGAGGCTTGATGCAGATCAGGGATTTGCTTCGGGCAGCAGGAGATCAGAATTCAGCTGTATCGCAGTCGCGGAACAGGATTCACAGCAGATCTGTGGCGGCGAATACGGTCCAGTCGGCTCATAGCCCCAGATCGCCCCCGAGGCGTGAAGGGCGTGGCGACCGGCAGATCAGTATAGGAACTATGAGCAGTATGATCACCGATTCGATCGCAACGATCGACGTCGAGTGCCCACTCCTCCCCAAGGGGTGGATCATATGTGCCTCGACAGCAGGATGATAGGCGCCAGCACAGTGGCGGGCGAAGGATTCCAGTCGACCCCAGGGAACCAGGCTTTGATGCGAGATCCATCATCGTTCAAGGTCTGGCCGACCGGAACAGAGCCCACAGAGAGGGTAATGACAGAGATGTACCCACCAGCAGCCGAGTGCATGTCTCCGGACCAGAGTGTTTCAGCAGAGCCATCAGAGCCGCGGTGATTCCGCCCAACTTCAGGTTGGCGACTTGAGTCAGCAAGTTCAACGGTGAGTCCAAGCCTAATACTTGGCTTGAGGACTACCGAGTGGCTGTTCAGATCGGCGGCGGAAATGATGAGGTGACCATGAAGCATCTGCCTCTTATGTTGGAAGGGTCAGCCAGAGCATGGCTGAATCAGTTGACACCCAGCAACATTTATACGTGGGAAGACCTCTCCCGAGTGTTTGTCAGGACGTTCGAAGGAACGTGCAAGCGACCAGCAGGACTGACAGAGCTGCAATCTTGTGTGCAGAAGTCAAATAAGACTCTGAGAGATTACATCCAGAGATGGATCACACTGCATCACACGGTAGAGAATGTATCTGATCACCAGGCAGTTTGCGCCTTCAAGGAGGGCGTAAAATACAGAGAGCTAAGCCTGAAATTCGGTCGAACCGGAGACATGTCTCTGAGTCGAATGATGGAAATAGCCACCAAATATGCCAATGGTGAGGAAGAGGATCGGCTCCGGAGCGGCAAGCTCAAGTCAGTCGCCCAGGACACCGGAGGCGGAAATTCCAGTCGGAAGCAAAAGCGGAAAGCCGAGCCATCCGCTCCTGGAGAAGCCATGGCCCTGAATCAAGGAAAGTTCAAAGGGAAGCCCAAAGGGCCTTGGAACCCCAAGAAAGTAAAGGATAAAGAAGGAAATGACGTGATGGATTTGCCAAGTCACATCCACACCAAGAAAGATGAAGAGAGTAACTTCATTTACCCGAAGCATACCACTCGACAGTGTCGACTCCTGATACAGCAGTTCCAAGGGAAGCAGTCCAAGGACAAAGAAAAAGAGTCGGACAAGGTTGAGGGCAAAGAGGACAGTGACGAAGAATATTCGCAAGTCAATTCCACCCTGATGATTTTTGCTGACGTTGAAAGCAAAAACCGACTGAAAGTGATAAACCGAGAGGTGAATATGGCTGCTCCGGCGACCCCAAATTATCTGAAGTGGTCTCAAACCGCCATTACATTCGACCAGTCAGACCACCCAATGCACATAGCCACCCCTGGGAGGCAGGCTCTGGTGGTCGACCCGGTCGTCGAAGGGACTCGACTGACCAAAGTACTGATGGATGGCGGTAGTAGTCTGAATATATTGTACGCAGAGACACTGGAGGGGATGGGCATTCTGATATCCAGGCTCAGCACGAGTAATATGAGTTTCTATGGAGTCATTCCTGGCAATAAAGCCGCTTCACTCGGCCAGATTGCTCTTGATGTGGTTTTTGGCGATTCCAAGAACTTCCGCAAAGAGAAGCTGACATTTGAGGTTGTAGATTTACAGAGTGCCTACCATGCTATTTTGGGTAGGCCTGCTTATGCACGTTTTATGGCTCGGCCATGTTATGTGTACCTCAAATTGAAGATGCCAGGCCCTAAAGGCATGATAACTATCACTGGTAATCGCAAGAAGGCAGAAGAGTGCTTCCAGAAAGGCTCGAAGATCGCCGATGCTCAGATGGTGGCAGAAGAGTGGCAGGAACATCAGAGGAATGCAGACCCGAGTGATTTGTTGCGAGCGAAGAAGCCTGCCACGGAATCAGCGTTCCAGTTGTCTGGTGAGACAAAACCAGTTCATATCCACCCGACCGACCCCAACGCTGCTCTGACTCATATCTCCACAACACTCGACCCCAAATAGGAAGAAGCGCTCATCCAGTTCCTCCGTGAGAACTGGGACATCTTTGCATGGAAACCTTCTGACATGCCGGGTGTACCCAGGGGACTGGCTGAGCATTGTCTGCGAGTCGATTCAAAGGCAAAACCTATGAAGGAACATCTGCGACGGTCAGTCATCCAGAAAAGGAAGGCCATTGGCGAAGAGGTGGCTCGGCTCCTAGCAGCAGAGTTTATCCAAGAAATCTACCACTCCGAGTGGCTCGCCAATGTTGTCATGGTTCCCAAAAAGGACAAGTCACTTCGCATGTGCATTGACTTTAAACATATCAATCGGGCCTGCCCGAAAGATCATTTTCCTCTTCCCCGCATCGACCAAATAGTCGACTCGACTGCGGGATGTGAGCGACTGTCTTTCCTAGACGCTTATTCCGGGTACCATCAGATCCGTCTGTTTGGACCCGATGAGATTAAAACAGCTTTCATCACCCCATTCGGGTGCTTCTGTTATGTCACCTTGCCATTCGGCCTCAAGAATGCCGGAGCCACGTTCATGAGGATGATTCAGAAGTGTTTGCTCACTCAGATCAGTCAGAATGTGGAAGCATACATGGATGACATTGTGGTCAAGTCACGGAAAGGTTCCGACCTGCTGACTGACCTCGCTGAAACGTTTGCCAACCTCAGAAGGTATGATATCAAGCTTAACCCATCCAAATGCACATTCGGAGTTCCTGGTGGAAAGTTACTCGGTTTTCTCGTTTCCGAATGAGGAATCGATGCAAACCCAGAGAAAGTGGGCACTATACTCCGAATGAAATGACCTGTGCGTGTGCACGATGTTCAGAAGCTTACTGGTTGCTTGGCCGCTTTAAGTCGATTCATCTCTCGTCTCGGTGAGAAGGCATTGCCTCTTTACCGACTGATGAAGAAGTCAGACAAGTTCAAGTGGACTCCTGAAGCTGACGCAGCATTTGCAGAGTTAAAAACCCTGTTGTCCACCCAGCCGGTGCTTGCTGCCCCGATCAGCAAAGAGCCTTTGCTGCTTTACATTGCAGCCACATGACAAGTTGTCAGTACTGTACTTACGGTCGAGCGGGAAGAAGGTAAAGCCTTCAAAGTTCAGCGTCTAGTGTATTACATTTCTGAAGTCCTAACCCCATCAAAGCAAAGATACCCTTATTATCAGAAGCTTGTATATGGGATTTATATGACCACGAAGAAAGTTGCTCACTACTTCTCTGACCATATCATCACAGTCGTCAGCGACGCCCCCTTATCAGAGATTCTACACAACAGAGATGCAACTGGTCGAGTGGCAAAATGGGCGATTGAACTTCTTCCCCTGGATATCAGATTTGAGGCAAAGAAAGCTATCAAGTCCCAAGCAATAGCAGATTTCCTCGCCGAGTGGACTGAACAGCAGTTACCGACCCAAGTTCACTCGGAACACCAGACTATGTTCTTTGATGGCTCTAAAATGTTGAATGGTTCCGGTGCCGGGGTAGTGTTGGTGTCCCCCCGAGGAGATAAGCTCAGATATGTACTCCAGATTCACTTTGACTCCTCCAACAATGAGGCTAAATACGAAGCGCTCTTGTATGGGTTGCTTATGGCCATTTCACTCAGTGTCCGTCGCCTCATGGTCTACGGTAACTCGGATTTAGTAGTTAACCAAGTGATGAAGGAGTGGGACGTCAGAAGCCCAGCCATGACTGGTTACTGCAATGCAGTCAGAAAGCTGGAGAAGAAATTTGAGGGATTAGAGCTCCATCACGTTCCCCGACTGAAAAATCAAGCAGCTGATGACTTGGCGAAGATAGGTTCCAAAAGAGAAGCCATCCTGAGTGGCGTGTTTTTGGAGCATGTTCACACACCGTCAGTTCAAGAAGATCCTTTCACTGAGGAAGCCCCGTAGCCAAAAAGCGCCACAGATCCAACTGAAGTCGAGGTCCCAACTGTGGTCAACTTAATCATGGAAGTTCTAGTCATCACTCCCGACTAGACAGTGCCCTATATCGCCTATATTCTGAGGAAAGAGCTCCCAGAGAATAATAAGAGGCTCGGGAGATCGTCCGCCGATCCAAAGCCTTTACTGTCATGAGGGGACAGTTGTACAGAGAAAGTACGACTGGAGTCAGCCAGAAATGCATAACACCAGAAGAAGGTCGAATGATTCTCAACGACATCCACTCGGGAACCTGTGGTCATCATGCGTCCTCTCAGACCATCGTGGCTAAGCATACCGAGCGGGTTTTTACTGGCCCAGAGCAAATGAAATGGCGAAAGAGATAGTCGACAAGTGTGAAGGATGTCAGTTCTACTCCAACATGTCACACAAACCCTCCTCAGCCTTGAAGACCATCCCGATCGTCTGGCCTTTCGCTGTTTGGGGTTTAGATATGGTTGGACCGCTGAGAACTGGCAGGAGCGGCTTCACCCATGTACTAGTGGCAGTCGACAAGTTCACCAAGTGGATCAAGGCCAAGCCCATTAAAAATCTTGATGCAGGCACTGCCATCAGCTTCATCCGAGAATTAATATTCAGATATGGAGTTCCGCATAGTATCATCACTGATAATGGGTCAAACTTCGACTCTGATCAATTCAAAGCTTTCTGCACTTCCCAAGGCACACGAGTCGACTACGCTTCAGTCGCCCACCCTCAGTCGAATGGACAAGCAGAAAGAGCAAACGGCCTGATTCTCAAAGGACTGAAACCTCGGTTGATGCGCGACCTTAAGCACGCAGCAGGCGTGTGGGTCGACGAACTTCCATCAGTTCTTTGGGGATTGAGGACTACTCCAAATCGGTCGACCGGGAGGACTCCGTTCTTTCTGGTCTACGGAGCTGAAGTGGTTCTGCCGAGCGACCTGCTTCACAATGCGCCTCGAGTCGAGCTCTACTCTGAAGCCGAAGCAGAACTAGCCCGGCAGGATGCAGTCGACCTCCTAGAAGAGGAAAGAGAGATGGCCATGATCCGATCGACCATCTATCAGCAAGACTTGCATCGATTCTACGCCAGAAACGTGAAGAGCCGAGCCTTCCAAGAAGGAGACTTGGTCCTCCGAGTCGACCAACAGAAGCCGCACAAACTCGCCCCTACTTGGGAAGGCCCCTTCATTGTTACCAAAGTTCTCCACAATGGAGCATACCGCCTTTACAACATCGATCGCCAGATTGACGAGTCACGAGCCTGGAATGCGGATCTGCTCTGCCCCTTCTATACTTAAGAATCCACTCGGATGAGTTGTAATAAAAGTACTTCTATAATTTATTTATCAAAAGCAAGAGTGTTATAATTTTCCCAGTGATTGTTATTACTTTTGTCCGCATAAAGCAATCCCCCAGCGGGTGGCTTAGCTGCGAATCCGTTTCGCCTAAATTTGTAAAAAATCCTACTGAGTGGTAAGCCAGCCTTCCACTCGGAGGCTTAGCTGCGAATCCGTTTCGCCTAAGTTTAAATAAAATCCTACCGAGTGGTAAGCCAGCCTTCCACTCGGGGGCTTAGCTGTAGCTCAGTGCTCGCCTAAGTGTTTTAAAATCCTACCGAGTGGTAAGCCAGCCTTCCACTCGGAGGCTTAGCTGCAGCCCAGCGCTCGCCTAAGTGTTTAAAATCCTACCGAGTGGAGAGCAGACCTCCCACTCGGGGGCTTAGCTGCAGCCCAGTACTCGCCTAAGTGTTTAAAAATCCTACCGAGTGGAGAACAGACCTCCCACTCGGGGGCTTAGCTACAGTCCAGCACTCGCCTAAGTATGAAATTCATTCCGATCCGCAAGGACGACAAGGTGCAGGTCGACTGCTACCTTCTCCTTCGAGCTACGACACAAATACAATGAGAAACAATAAAAATCCTACCGAGTGGTGAACCTGACTCCCACTCGGGGGCTTAGCTGCAGCCCAGTGCTCGCCTAAGTGTTT
>NC_041385.1:523645769-523655762 GCF_002162155.2 Triticum dicoccoides
TCAGACCTCCCACTCGGGGGCTTAGCTGCAACCCAGTGCTCGCCTAAGTGTTTTAAAATCCTGCCGAGTGGAGAGCAGACGTCCCACTCGAGGGCTTAGCTGCAGCCCAGTGCTCGCCTAAGTATTTAAAATCCTACCGAGTGGAGAGCAGACCTCCCACTCGGGGGCTTAGCTGCAGCCCAGTGCTCGCCTAAGTATCAAAAATCCTACCGAGTGGAGAGCAGACCTCCCACTCGGGAATTTAGCTGCGGAAGCGCAGGTCGACTGATACTTTCTCCTCCTGAGCTTCTCCACAAATACAAGATGCAGGTCGACTGCAACCTGAACTCCAACCTGCAAGAGTACATCACCAGTTCTAAAATATATGCCGAGTGAAGGACATGCAAACATATTCAACGGTAAGACCAAGTTCGGATAACGTCCTAACAGATCCGGAAGTGCTCAGGCACCAAGCCTGTTAAAGTTTATCGGTTACAAGACCACTCGGTATTCCGAGGCAAATTTAAGACATCAAGCGTAAAAAAAATTTACCCCTCCTGCGCAGGGCTGGAAGGCGCAACAAACTCGTCCAGGTCGATCCCGTCTGCGATCCGAGTGGCAGCAGCAATGAAGGTCTCCATGAAAGAACGGAAGTCATGCTTCCTGGTATTGGCCACCTTGAGAGACACCAGCTTGTCTTCTCTTGCTTCCTTGAAGTGGACGCGGACTAAGGACAGTGCAACATCAGCACCACACCTGGTAGAAGACTTCTTCCATTCTTGCACTCGACTTGGAACTTCGTTCAGTCGAGTCATCAGAGACTCGAGGTCGTTCTGAAGTGTTTCTTCTGGCCAGAGTGATGTGTCGATGCGCGATGTTGCAGCCTTCAGTCTTGCAAGGTAGTCGACCACTGCAGCAACACGAGACTCGAGGCGGAGCACGTTCATAGCGGCTTCATCTTTCATTGGAGAGTTGATGGGATCCAAGCCAGTTTCCACTCGACTAGTCTCCTCTTCAAAGTTTTGGCAGAATTCTGTGGACACGATTCAAGGATAAGCTAATGTTCCTACAGCAAGTCAGTAATCACCAGTCGGACATAAGGGGTTACCTTCGAGCATGAGGAATAACTTCTTGGCGAGCCCTCCCAGATAAGCCTCCAAGTCGTTCTTTTGTCCCGCCAGTTCGCTAGCTTTGTCACTCAGGGCTATCTTCTCACGCTTCTGTTGGGTGACCTCCTTGTTGGCCGCGTCAAGTGCAGCTTTCAGAGTGGCATTCTCCTCTTCAAGTTTTCTTATCGAAGCCAACTTCTCTTCGGCAAGCTTTGTCTTGTCCGAAGCCGCTTTCTGCGCCTCGGCAAGGTCAAGGTCCTTCTTCTTCAGAGCATCCTTCAGTTTATCTGCAAAACGACAGTGAGATCAGACTCAAAAATGGACAAAAATAAGGACAGTCGTCAAGATTCTCACCAAACATACCTTTTGCCTCCTCCTTCGACTTTGTGAAGTTCTCCTGGGCAAGCTTCAGATCAAGTTCAAGCTGGATATGCTTGTTCTCCAACTCAGTATAACGAGAAACAAGGTAACAAGATTTCTGCGAAAGATCAGTCGACAGACATCAAAGATAGATCACTTCCGAGTGACTAAGAGAAAAATCGTAGCACTTCTAAGACTACAGCCAAATCAAAATACTCAACTGTAGTCTCGGGGACTACACCCAGCGGGTGCACTCAGAGTGCCCCCACTGGTTCTACCGGCTCGGATCGATCAGTCGACCGGAAGCAGCTAACTGTCAGCAGTTAGACACAAAAAAACAGATAATTCTTCAGACCATAGCCGACTACCAGCAGTCGACCACGGTCTCGGGGACTACACCCAGTGGGTGCACTCAGAGTGCCCCCACTGGTTCTATGATTCCATCTGACCAGCTCGAGCGAAGCAAGAAAAAAAACACAAGAAGAAGTTCAAGACATAAAGACTACAGTCGACTGCCAGCAGTCCACCGTAGTCTCGGAGACTACACCTAGTGGGTGCACTCAGCGTGCCCCCACTAATACAGACATTCCAATCGACACACCCAGTGGGTGCATGACAAACACTAAGATTTTCAGTCGGTGTTCAACTAACCTGGACATTGCTCTGAAGAGCTGAACTCGCGTCGTAAGCGGCTTGGCTGGCGGCTCGGATCGCCTTCACCTGCTCCATCATGATCCCCGCTTAGCGTATGGCTTCCTTGGCAGCGCCTGCTTGGTCCTCCGGGACGTGGTATGTGGAGAAGAGAGAAGGTGGATCAGCACTCGACGACGGAGGACGGGCACTTGTCAACGAATCGACAAAGGACACAGTAGCTCGAGCAACATTGCTCCCCTCCGGAACCAATGGTTCAGGTGCTGACGCAACCTGAGCAGTCTTGCCAGCAGTCGACTTCCTGCTCCTCCTTGGCCTCAGTGGCGCTTCATCGTCATCGTCAGGGAGATCGATGATAACGCTAGGTGGAGCTGCAGAAAAAGTTCAAAGTCAAAAATGAAGATCTAATCGACCGAAAGTGAAATTGCACAGATCATACCAGGATGAGAAGTAGCAGCATCCTCCATCTCTTGATCCTCATGCCTGGTTGAAGTCTCAGAAGTAGCAGCACTGTGATTTCAGAAACCAGTCGGTCAACGATCGGGTCAACCTAGAATATACCCATGATAAAAGGAAAACATGAGTTATGCTATTACCCAGAAACAGTCGGAATCTCCATCCTCATCTTCGGTAAGGCCTTCGCCGGTTTTGTCGGTGCCGCTCGGGGTTGCTTCAACGCTTTCTCAGTCGGCACTAGAGAAGTCGTTCGAGGGCATTTCGTCGATTGCCCAGCAGGCACGACTCCCTTGCCGTGCTCGACTGCAGGGTCGTGGGCGAGCTTGGACCGTCTTTCAGTGCGAGGAGGCTCGACTGCCTCCTCCTCTTCCTCTTCAGAACCAGCATCTTCATCACCCTCGTCGCCGTCCGACTCCCACTCCTCCTGGCTTTCGCCTCCGCTTCCTTCTTCTTCTTCAGTCTGTTCTTGCGCCCCGTTGTGCATCGAGTACATCTCGGTAGTGATCTGGAAGGCAACAAACGAATTTTCAGTCGACCAGATTGCAACAAAACGGAATGAAGAAAACAAGAGGTACAGTCGGAAGAATGTGGTCAAACCTTGTCCGGCTCGTAGGACTGGTCGAGTGGCGGGATCCTCCTGGCTCCACGAGGGTTGTCCCTGTTCCCTGTGATGGCGGTCATCCACCTCTCCAGAGTGACATCATCGACCTCCTCCGGGTGGACCCGAGAGGTGTCTTCGGGACCAGAGTACAGCCACATTGGATGCCCCCGATACTGAAGTGGCTGAATGTGCCGTCGAAGGAAGACCTCTAGAAGATCCATGCCTGTCACTCCGTCGCGAATGAGCTGGACCACACGCTCCATCAGCATCCTAACCTAAGCCTTCTCCTCCGGGAGCACCTTCAGAGAAGATGGCTTGTTCACTCGGTCCATGGAGAACGGAGGGAGACCAGTCGACTGTCCTGGCGTCGACTGGTCTTGGCAGTAAAACCAGGTTGACTACCACCCTCGAACTGACTCGGGAAGGGTCATGGCTGGAAAGGCACTCTTGCTCCTCATCTGAACCCCGAGGCCCCCGCACATCTGAATAACTTGGGTTCTCTCGTCATTCGGGCTAGCCTTTTTCACCGTCTGGGAGCAGCAGGTGAAAATGTGTTTGAAGAGGCCCCAGTGCGGCCGGCAACCCAGGAAGTTTTCACGCAAAGATACGAAAGCAGCAAGGTAGGCAATGGAGTTGGGCGTGAAGTGGTGGAGTTGTGCACCAAAAAAGTTTAGAAACCCCCGGAAGAAAAGGTTCGGTGGCAGAGTGAAACCGCGATCTACATGGGTGGCTAGGAGGACGCACTCACCCTCCTGAGGTTGCGGCTGCCACTCCTTCCCCGGAAGCCTCGCTGACCCATGGGGGATCAGTCCCTCGTTGGCCAGGTCGTCGAGATCCTTCTGCGTGATGGTCGAGCGGATCCAATCTCCCTGGATCCAGCCTTGCGGCAGGCCGGACCGCGATGAGGATCCGCCCCGACTGGGCGCTCTTCCCTTCGCCTTCGCCGTCGCCTTCTTCGCCCGCTCCAAAGCCGCCGCCCTCTCCTTCACCATTGTCGCCGACGAGGCTGGAACGGAGCAGCGGCGCTGAGCAGTTGGCGAGCGCAGCGGATGAATCTGGAGACGAGGGAGGGGAAAATGAGGGGGCACTGTTCAGAAACCTCCGCCCGGTTCCTTATATGGAGTCTCTTCCGAGTGGCTGACAGGTAGGCCCAGGCAATCCTGTCAAATCCCGAAACAGTCGCGCGACCGATACGTGGCGAAAAAGGCGGTGCGGGAATCGAGGCGTCTCTGCCTTATCCCATCCAGTACCGCGGTCTTCCCCGCTTCGCGCGCTTCCCAAAATTCAGATCCCATTAAATCCGCTAACCGCAGGACAACTTGTCAGATGGAAGATCTCCTGCGATCCGTCGCTCGGAAATCTCCAAGTTCATGAAGTTCACTCGACAGATATAAAGAATGGATCAAGGCGACTGAAAGAAAGTTGACATCCTCAGTTGAAAGTCATTGATCCAGAGCGAAACGCATTTACAACACCAGAAAACAGGTCAGAAAGATTGCCAACTCCTTCCTCACTCAAACCTCGATCCATTCGGGGGCTAATGATGAAGTCATGTACCTAGGGTAGGGTCATGGACCTGTCCAAGGTACCCTCCCCGAGGACATCTTTAGAAGAAGCCGTCTTCCAGTCGACCAAGAGGGACTCCACTCGACGGACTGGAAGACACTCGACGAACCTGAAGACACTCGACCGTGAAGACTCACTCGACCACCAGGAGTTCAAGATCTACTCTATATCCAAACGGTCTGTAATTAAGTAGTTTTTATGGTCATGATGACACTTTATGTAAGGCGTTACCAGTAATGCCTGACCTTAATGTACTTTAAACCCTCCGCTACGTGGGCTGGCTGGGGTCTTGGCATCCTCTATATAAGCCACCCCCCTCCACTGGCAGAAGGGTTCGCACCCCTGTAACTCTCACACATATAATCCAGTCGACCGCCTCCGGGCACCGAGACGTAGGGTTGTTACTTCCTCCGAGAAGGGCCTGAACTCGTAAAACACTTGTGTGCACAACTACTCCATAGCTAGGACCTTGCCTCTCCTTAGTACCCCCCTACACTACTGTCAGACTTAGAACCACGACACATTCTAGTATGCCTTAATTCGCCAGGGGCTTCAGTGTACCCCATAACACGGCAAGAAAGTCCGAACACTCTTAGAGTATAGTTCGGCACCCCAAACTTATGGCATTATATGCATCGGCTCTGAATCATGTCTTTGGTCAATAGTTGGGTTGCCCGGCTCCTGTGCTTACTACCTTACATTCCATTATATTGGCTAGGGTAGTAAAGGGAGAACTACTGCGATTGTGTCTCGGTTCTTTCGGACGAGCACCTCAGTAGAGAAAGCCGAAAACCGAATTTCATGATGCGGCGAGAGCTGGTCAGCTGTTCGAGAGGTTTCCAAATCCTTAGAAAAAAAATTCCGCTTTATGCGAGGAATCGGTTTTTATCAGGTTAGGCGTGTATAGCGCCCCAACTTCAGCCTTCCGAATACCAGGGGCTATGCCAAAATTTAAAAATTGTAGAACTCCTATGGCTAAGTGAGGGTGATAAAGTTGTATAGTCCTATTGCCTTGTTCGTTGCGCTAAACACCTCCTTAAAGGATAATCTTTTTGGATAAATAGTGTTTAGATTTATCCCGAGCACCCACGTACTATCTACGTGGGGGTAGAAGCCGACGACTGGCCAACTCTCAAATTTCATAAACGGCCGCACAGGAGGTAAAATTTTAAATCAACAAGCATTATATCACATAAAGATCTTGTTTCACATTACAGGACAAGATTAAATAAATGCTTTTATGAGAAAATGATATCCTTGCCACATTGCTCCGCCACAAGTGGGGATCCTTCCAGGACACTTTCATAGTACAGCTCAGGTCGGCGGTGCTCCTTGCCCTCAGGTGGCCCCTCGGTCATCAGCTTCGTGGCGTCCATCTTCGCCCAATGCATGTTAGCGCGGGCAAAAGCCATCCGCGCACCTTCAATGCAAACCGACCGCTTTATGACTGCAAGTCGCGGGCAGGCACTGACAAGACGCTTCACGAGTCTGAAGTAGCTACTAGGCATGGGCTCGGCATGCCATAGCCGAATTATTAAGTGTTTCACGGCCAGTTCGGCCGCCTTGTGTAGCTCGACCATCTGTTTCAGCTGGTCGCTAAAGGGCACCGGATGTTCTGGTCCAAGGTATTGAGACCAGACCATCTTCTCCTAGAGCTCCTTTCTTTGGCTCGATAGAACTTCGCAGCATCTGATATGCTGCGTGGCAGATCCGCAAACCCTCCTGGAGAACTCAAAATTCGGGTCACCAAAAGGAACGTTTTGACATACTTGCTTTGCATAATAAAAACCTTACCCACCGCAATCTTCTTGGCCGCCTGGATTTCTTGGAGGGCGCTCTGGGCTTCAGCTCGGGCATCTTTTGCGCTCTGGCGAGCCTATGACACCCCTGATTCAATCGTGCACTAATCATGCACGCAAATGTGTACGATCAAGATCAGGGACTCACGGGAAGATATCACAACACAACTCTAAAAGTAAAATAAGTCATACAAGCATCATATTACTAACCAGGGGCCTCGAGGGCTCGAATACAAGTGCTCGAACATAAACGAGTCAACGAAATCAACAATTTCTGAGTACAGACATAAGTCAAACAAGTTGCCATAAGATGGCTAGCACAAACTGAGATACAGATCGAAAGAGGCGCAGACCTCCTTCCTGGGATCCTCCTAAACTACTCCTGGTCGTCGCCAGCGGCCTGCACGTAGTAGTAGGCACCGTCGGTGTAGCAGGGGCCGTCATCGATAGTGGTGTCGGGCTCCTGGGCTCCACCATCTAGTTGCGACGTCCGGAAAGAAGAGGAAAAGGGGGGAAGGAGGGAGCAGAGCAACCGTGAGTACTCATCCAAAGTACTCGCAAGCAAGGATCTACACTACAAATGCATGGGTATCTGTGTAAAGGGGCAATATCGGTGGACTGAACTGCAGAATGCCAGAATAAGAGGGGGATAGCTAGTCCTATCGAAGACTACGCTTCTAGCAGCTTCCATCTTGCAGCATGTAGAAGATAGTAGATTGAAGTCCTCCAAGTATCATGGCATAGCATAATCCTACCCGATAATCCTCCCCTTGTCGCCCTGTGGGAAAGCGATCACCGGGTTGTCTCTGGAACATGTCTGGGTGTGTTTTATTAAGTATCCAGTTCTAGTTGTCATAAGATCAAGGAACAACTCCGGGTCGTCCTTTTACCGAAAGACACAACTATTCGAATAGATAAACTTCCCTGCAGGGGTGCACCACATTTCCCAACACGCTCGATCCCTCTGGCCGGACACACTTTCCTGGGTCATGCCCGGCCTCAGAAGATCAACACGTCGCCGCCCTACCTAAGCACAACAGAGAGGTCAGCACGCCGGTCTAAATCCTATGCGCGCAGGGGTCTGGGCCCATCGCCCATTGCACACCTTCATGTTGCGTACGCGGCCGGTGAGCAGACCTAGCAACCTCCATTACAAAGGAAGTTGCGTTACGCGGTCCAACCCGGCGCGCGCCGCTCAATCGCTGATGTAAAGAAGGCTTCGACGGATACCACGACGTCGAGTGCCCATAAGTGTTCCCGCGTATTTGGTTAGTGCGTATAGGCCAGTGGCCAAACTCCGATCAAATACCAAGATCTCGTTAAGCGTGTTATTTTGAAGTAACCACGGACGCCGACCAGGGCCAGGCCCACCTCTCGCCTAGGTGGTCTCAACCTGCCCTGTCGCTCCGCCACAAAGTAACAGTCAAGGGACATCGGGAACCAAGGCCCACCTCTACCGAGATGGAGCCACCTGTCCTTCCAGCCCCCACATCAGAATCACTTGCGGGTACTCAACGAGCCGACCCGACTTTAGTCACCATCTGAATATTATGTATATATGTATAGTATAGTATATACCCGTGCTCACCTCCCAAGTGATCACAACCCAATAATATAGCAAGGCAGACGGACAAGAATGTAGGGCCACAGATGATAAACTAGCATCGTATACTAAGCATTTAGGATTGTAGGTAAGGTATCAACAGATGTAGCAACAATGACAAGCTATGCAACAGGATAGGATTAACCGAACAGTAACATGCTACACTACTCTAATGCAAGCAGTAAAGAGAAGAATAGGCAATATCTGGTGATCAAGGAGGGGGGGCTTGCCTAGTTGCTCTGGCAAGAAGGAGGGGTCGTCAACTCCGTAGTCGTACTGGATAGCAGCAGCGTCGGTCTCGGTGTCTAGCGAGAGAAGAGGGGGAAGAAACAACAAATATAATGCAAACATATGCATGACGATGCATGACATGACAAGTAACGACGCTCGATGTGCCCTAACGTGGTAGTAGGTGATACTGGCGAAAAGGGGAAACATCCGGGAAAGTATCCCCGGGGTTTCGCGTTTTCAGACAGATGACCCGGGGTGAAATGTTGCAGGTTTGCTATGCTAGGGATGTGTGGCTGACGAACCGGCCGCGTATTCGGATTCATCTCATCGTTCGAAGCAACTTTCATGTGCAAAGTTTTTTGATCCGAGCTACGGATTATTTTATATTACTTTTTAAAGTTTTTCATTCATTTTCTAAATTTACATAATTCTTTTAATTCGAATATAAAATAGCAAAATACTTTTGTCACTTAGTGCTAGTCTGGCCTTACGCCCTGTTCGGCAGTCCGCTGGCTCCACAAAATCCTGCGCTCCGCTCCTCGAAGTGAATTCCAGCTCTTCGATCGATCGTGCGAGCCAGAAAAACCGTTCGCCTCGCTAGCTCCACTCCGCTTCGTGAGTTGGGCTGAAAGCCCAATAATCCGTTTTGTGGCCTGTGCTAAAGGGAGGTTGGTCAAGCTACCGGCCCGTTCGGGGCTGAAAACGTGACGAGCACGAGAAACAAACTCTATCGAACCGGTAAGTTTCACTTATCGATGGCATACATCCGTAAATTCCACGAACTCCCTCGTTTCTAGGATCTGCAGATCAGCTCATTTGCCGCTCCACAATTTTGAACTACTGCTGACTCCGCTCCGCTCCGCTGACTCTGCGGAGTTACAGCGTTTGGGGCTGCTCCGCTCGCTCCGGGAGAGCAGTTCTGGAGCGGAGAGAACCCGAACAGCCCCTTAGTGTATGACAGTGGGGCCGGTGGGGTCCGGTTGACCCAGTCAAATGTAGACTAGTCAACATATGAATAGTGTAGGAGGCCATATGTCATTGACTTAGTTGTTTTTTTTTATTTTGTTTTTCTTTAAACTACAGTGGGTCCACATGTCATCTGCTATTGGACTAATTAACTAGTAATACTAATTAGACTAACTAACTAAATTAGTCCCTAAACTAGTATTTGGGCCGGCCATACACACCCAAAACACACACGCACACACAGGGCTAGCCATGGTTAGCACTTAGCACGCACGGGCACAAGGCCACGGCGGCCATGGCCAGCAGCTGCAGTAGGCAGCAGCCGCAGCTAAGCAACGAGCATCTGTAGCGCATCGCCTCAGCTAGCGAGCAACAGAAGTAGCAGTAAGCAGCGACAGGCAGGAGCAGCAACGCGGTAGCAGCAGCACAGCGGCAAGAGCAGCAGCATCGCATCATCGAAGCAGCAGGGACGAGCAGCGGGCGAGGCCACGCGCAGTCGGGCGCGCGTGGAGGCACGGCGGGCGTGGGCGTGGGCGCGCACGGGGGCCAGCGGCGGCACTAGCGACGGGGCGCGCAACAAGGAAACGGGAACATCAGAAGCAGGGGGGCGTGGGCACGTACTGAACTGAGCTTACAGGAAGAATCGACCATGGCGGACGAGCACGGGACAAC
>NC_041385.1:523656096-523664548 GCF_002162155.2 Triticum dicoccoides
GTAGGCGAGCTCGACGAGGCCGGAGTGGACCGGAGACGACGATGGCGTCGGCAACCCAGTGCCACAGCTTGAGGCGACGCCCGGGACCGATTAAGTCGAGCTTGGTGGAGCTCCTAGACGCCCTCCCGCGCGACGGAGACGCCAGTGGCCGTGACAACGACGACGGGGCAGCGATCACCGTGGGATCTCACGAGATTGATTCGGTCCAGAGAGGAAGGGGAACGATGGGGATCGAGGGGGGGAATGATCAAGACGGGGGTGGGCTGGGCCTATTTTGCTAAATCTGCCAGGGGGTCCAGTAGTTTAGGTCCTTTTTTTCTTTTTACTACTATTTTCAATTTCTATTCTATTTAATTATTTAGCTACTGTTTTGTACTTTCTTTTGCATAAAAATACTTTTGTAAAATGTAAAACCTTGCCATATAATTACTATGCATTATTTTACACTGCCACAAAAAAACTTTGGGGTCAAAATAATTTATTAAGTTTGAGTTTATATTTAAATGGGATAAAAAGGTGTTGTTGATCCACTGTTTTAATATCCAGGGGGAATTTGATATATTGAAAAATGTTAATTCTTTCATGAAAAATTGTTAGTGAATATTTGCAAACCACCGAACATTTTTTTTACCGTTTGAAGAAATAATAATTTGACTTTATTTTAAATTTGAATTTGTATCGGGTTTGAATCAACGCGAGATTAATGACAGTAATCGTGGGGATGTGGCATCCTTAGTAGAGGGTTATTGTAGCTTAATTATCCGGACGTCACAATTCTCCTCCACTACAAGAAATCTCGTCCCGAGATTTAAGAGGTGTAAGGGGGAGGTTCTGGTTACAAAACTCTAGCGAATGTTCTTGGTCTTGGTTGCTCTTCTCGAAGAAGTTGATCCATTATGTTGATGTCTTCGTTTCTCTACTTCAGGTCATCATGACGAAGTCAGCATCCTTTCTTCGGGAACTCCATCGTACTTATGAAAGAATAAAGGGTGTATTCCGGGAAAACGGACCTCTACAAGGTTGACTATCTGGTCGATAACATCGGAGAAGGTGGCCGAAAGTAACTCTTGAATTGAAACTGAAGAAATATTGAGAGCAAAGTAAGGAGGTACCATGAGAAGTTTCAAACGGATAGGCAATCGTTCGATGTCTGAAGCAACGTGCGTAAGGGGTCCAGAGCAACGAGATTGAGTATTGCGTTTGTTACCAGAATAGATCACTAGGAAGGTGGCTCGTGAATTACATATGAGGCCATGCGCAAGGAATAACTTTGGAAACCGGCGGTGCAGGAGAGTCAGGTTTTGATCCTGTGGAGTTGTGGGTTATGGGCCCACCATGTGGGTTGAAGGTAGAAAGGGCGTTGACCTCTTGCACGATCATGATGGCAAGACATGTTAGAAGGTAGCCTATCAGTTATGTCGGCAACAATGTCGATACCAAGGGCGAGGACGAAGGGAACCATTTCCTTGCTCGTTGTATGAGGCAGACCATTTAGGCAAAGTTCTCGTCAATCGGTGGCTACCGAAATGTCATCAACAATAGTAACAGGGTCTTACTGACAGAGTTTGGACATCGAGGTGCTTACATAAGCAGGGAACTATCACTGCTCAGTTAAGTCAGATTACTAGAAAAGTTAAACAAAACAGTGGAAAGGAAAATGTGTTTAAACATGGATTTCAGGGGTATATCCTCCCCAAGGACAAGAAGAGCATGATATCCATGGCAAGATATAAATAGAAAACCCTTTAGATAATGGGAGAGAAAATTCCATGACATTATCCATATAACGGTGTTTCGATAATTGATAAGGGAATTTTTGCCACATACATGCTTTGAGATAGCATTGTCATGGTTATCATGTAAAGATCAACTTTGAATTACACAATGGATCCATCAGGAACAACTTACAGAATAAGTCTTACAATTTCCTCATGGAAGAATGGATAACCTTGCTCAAAGGGAAACTATAACAATAGGTCCTTCAACCAGGTGTGCTAGGTATTACATCACCTTACCGATGCATATAAAGACCAATGCTATAAATCTTGGAAATATGTTCCAACCATCATATTTGACCGAGATTCAGATCTGATTGGTGTTAGGATATCTCAGACTCATGTTGCCTGAGAAGGAAGGGGTGCAACACAATTTGACGAGATGGTGTTGCAAGACTCTCGAGAAATGAACTATGGAAGCAAGTTTTGAATCATGAGTTCATCATTAAACCAAGGAGAGGATGAGGAGGTGGTTGATGCACTCAGCAACAATTCATTGAGATTTCCAAAAAGATGGATTTGCACAATTATGTGAACAAGGAAATAACATTTGTAAGATCAAATGATATAATGATGTATGCTCAAGGAAACCATACACCATTAAACATTGGTTGAAAGGTGCACCCGGGATATGGGCTTAGGTAGCACGATCAATGTTCGAATGATGATTCAATAAGAAATAGACTTAGAATGAAGCTATCGACCATTAACTTCAAAGCAATAGGGTTACTAGATGGGCAGAATTCCAAACAGTACCGTTCACTTGTTGGTGTCCCGGTTAGAATCAACATGGGGCCTAAGAATTAATAGTGATGGTGAGAAGTATCACTATACCAGGAACTCTTAAGAGGTGGAGCAATCCTCACAACATTCTTGACATAAAAGATAGTAATACTTCAAGGTAGAACATAATACAAGCTGGAAGTAAACCTGGGCAAACGTCGGGCCGGGCCGGGTTTCGGGCCAGGCTTGTAAAAGCCCGACCTTCATTTCTCAAGCCCGAGCCCGGCCCGAAGCCTGAAATACTCCATATTTTCAAGCCCGAGCCCGGACCGAAATCAAGCCCGAAGCTCGAAAGCCCGGCCCGAATGCTGTTTTTTAGTACGCGCACGTGCAAGCCCGGCCCAAAGCCCGAAAGCCCGACCTGAAATACGAAAAAATTGAAGCCTGAGCCTAGCCTGAACTATCTTTTGGGCTGCAAAACAAAGCCCGAGCCCGGCCCGAATGTCAAGCCCGACCCGACCCGGGTTTTTTGGGCTGGGCTCAGGCCGGGTCGTCGGGCCGGGCTGCCCATGCCCGGGTTTAGCTGGAAGGTAAGTTGCATCCATAACATGAACAAGTTTGTGATGGAAGGAAGGCAAGGATGTTGTCAATGGTAACTCAAATTACCAAGGGATGAGGATGGCACTTATCGTCATGAATTTAATTGATATTTTGGAAGGATTCAAAATGTCGATGATGATCACGACAAATTATGTCGAGAGGCTCCACGAAGAAGCAATGGAACAGCGACTGCATTGAGCAAACGACTGATGCAACAAAAGATTATTGGAACCACAGATATGACACAAACTCGAAAGCAAGTTTGCTGTTAGAGGTAAAACGATGAGATGAGGAAATCGACGTAAGATTAGCTCATCATCGAAAGTTGTGCTCCGGGAGTAAGGAACATGTAACACAGTTAAAATCGGCACGATAATGCTATAGTCGAGCAGGCTAGGAATGACGTGATCGAGTACGAACTCGTAAGTAAAGAAGATTACTAAGAGTTATTGAACCATAATGCGAACTCGGTTCAATTATCGGTGTCTTTGAGTGTTTAGTATCTGGGAGCCCGTGAAAAACTGGAATCAGTGAGATGTACTACTTGATGAAGAACTCATAAGAATGTATGCAGTTCCGGGATAATCTTGAAATATCAGGGGGTAATACTCAACGATAGATCAAAGTAGAGGTTGGACTGGGGTATTGCTCTACAACAGACAAGTGCTTAAACTTGCACGAGAAATGGTATTTAAAGGAGAACATGGTCGAAACCCCAGTTGCAAAGGATCAATTCACAGATACCAGATGATATTTATCAAGGAAATAGTTATTCTTACAAGAAGCTTCCTTGATAGGATCTACATCATGTCCATGGGCATGAACACAAAGTTCAAGGTCGACTCCCACTTCTCTAATGCATAACCTTACATTCACTTCTCGTTTCGTAGATGGCATTAGTGTTGAAAGTTTTACCTAGTGAAATACCAGATGATTACAACCGGTGAAATCTTTCGGTTTCACACAGATTAGGAAAAGCATAGGTCCAACCCATCGGGCATCTTAGTAACATATACCACAAGTTTAAAAAGTAAATACACGAGCTCGAAAGCAGAGGATACAATTTACCAAAGGCATTATGTATCAGGGGAAGAACTCACGAGGTGATTGAATATGAAGGACACTGTCAGATAAAAATCCAAAAATGGATCGGGCGATCCACAACAGAGCTGATGTGAGTATTGGTACTCACTCAGAGGAAGAAAGAATGTAGAGGCATGAGATTCAAGAATCACCTGATTAGTTTGATGCTTAAATATAAAGAAATTATGGTTTCCAAAACGAAGGATCAGAAGCAGACGCTCTGATCAAGGATGGATAAGTTGAAAACACTTAGTTGGACAATCAATAAAGGTTTGAATTACCAAGAACCAACTCATGTCCGGAATGACGTCTGAGTCGAAAAGATAATTTTAAAAAGGATAACCTGATGACTGCGTGCGTACACACATATTGAATCAATAGGCTCAAAATGACTAAGACAAGGGATGCTATTGAGGACTACTAGTCATATGAAATTAACCATAATGCAAGCAAGCAAGAATTTCAAGAATAACAGGCTGTAGAGGATTTTCGAAAGATCGAAAAGTATTTCAGAGAATTTTGTGAGACACATGGACAACTGAGAAGAACGGATCCTCGATAAATGGGAGGGAAAAAACCGTAAGGTTTTTCATGCGAAATAAAACTGCAAGACAGTAAACTCCAAGGATTCTCGGGGCAACGGAGAATAGTTCGAGGCATCTTGTAACAACAAGAGCGACGAGAAATGACCATGAGAATGACAAGTGCATGCAGATATCCATAGGGATATATCGGTGGCAGTGAATTGCAAAGGCGATGAGCACAAGGGTCTGGGGAAAATATCGAGGGATATCCTCAGAATCTTGTGACGAAGCAGGCGATCTTCCGGAATGAGGGCTCTTCGGGAGAAATAGTCAAGAACCTAGAGTTGGAGTTAGAAAAATCATTTAACCCAAATGGAAGAGAGATCAGAGTCCTAGAGCATAGACGAGGAGTAAAAGATCCTAATACCACCCAATGGCGACATGGGCCCGTAAGCCGCACAACCAAGTTAGTAAAAACTTTTTCAATGACTAGACTCAACTTTGGCCAAGGAGTTTGGAAGGGGATTCCCACATGCAGTCGGCTCTGATACCAACTTACGACACCCCTGATTCAATCGTACACTAATCATGCACGCACATGTGTACGATCAAGATCAGGGACTCACGCGAAGATATCACAACACAACTCTAAAAGTAAAATAAGTCATACACGCATCATATTACAGGCCAGGGGCCTTGAGGGCTCGAATACAAGTGCTCGAACATAAACGAGTCAGCGGAAGCAACAATATCTGAGTACAAACATATGTCAAACAAGTTGCCATAAGATGGCTAGCACAAACTGAGATACAGATCGAAAGAGGCGCATGCCTCCTGCCTGGGATCCTCCTAAACTACTCCTGGTCATCGCCAGCGGCGTGCACATAGTAGTAGGCACCGTCGGTGTAGTAGGGGTTGTCATCGACAGTGGCGTCAGGCTCCTGGGCTCCACCATCTGGTTGCGACGTCCGGGAAGAAGAGAAAAAAGGGGAAAGGAGGGAGCAAAGCAATCGTGAGTACTCATCCAAAGTCTCGCAAGCAAGGATCTACACTAAATATGCATGGGTATCTGTGTAAAGGGGCAATATAAGTGGACTGAACTGCAGAATGCCAGAATAAGAGGGGGATAACTAGTCCTATCAAAGACTATGCTTCTGGCAGCCTCCATCTTGCAGCATGTAGAAGAGAGTAGATTGAAGTCCTCCAAGTAGCATCACATAGCATAATCCTACCCGACAATCCTCCCCTCGTCGCCCTGTGGGAAAGCGATCACCGGGTTGTCTCTGGAACTTGTCTGTGTATGTTTTATTAAGTAGTCGGTTCTAGTTGTCATAAGGTCAAGGTACAACTCCGGGTCGTCCGTTTACCAAGGGACACGGCTATTCGAATAGATAAACTTCCCTGCTGCGGTGCACCACATTTCCCAACACGCTCGATCCCTCTGGCCGGACACACTTTCCTGGGTCATGCCCGGCCTCGTAAGATCAACACGTCGCCGCCCTACCTAGGCACAACAGAGAGGTCAGCACACCGGTCTAAATCCTATGCGCGCAGGGGTCTGGGCCCATCACACATTGTACACCTGCACGTTGCATAGGCGGCCGATGAGCAGACCTAGCAACCTCCATTACAAAGGAAGTTGTGTTATGCGGTCCAACCCGGCGTGCGCCGCTTAGTCGCTGACGTCAAGAAGGCTTCGGATGATACCACGACGTCGAGTGCGCATAACTGTTCCCGTGTAGTTGGTTAGTGCATATAGGCCAGTGGCCAGACTCAGATCAAATACCAAGATCTCGTTAAGCGTGTTATTTTGAAGTAACCACGGACGCCGACCAGGGCCGGGCCCACCTCTCGCCTAGGTGGTCTCAACCTGCCCTGTCGCTCCGCCACAAAGTAACAGTCGGGGGCTGTCGGGAACCCAGGCCCACCTCTGCCGGGATGGAGCCACCTGTCCTTCCAGCACCCACATCGGAATCACTTGCGGGTACTCAACGAGCCGACCCGACTTTAGTCACCATCTGAATATTATGTATGTATGTATAGTATATACCCGTGATCACCTCCCAAGTGATCACAGCCCAATAGTATAGCAAGGTAGACGGACAAGAATGTAGGGCCACAGATGATAAACTAGCATCCTATACTAAGCATTTAGGATTGTAGGTAAGGTATCAACAGATGTAGCAACAATGACAGGCTATGCAACATGATAGGATTAACCGAACAGTAACATGCTACACTACTCTAATGCAAGCAGTAAAGAGAAGAATAGGCAATATCTGGTGATCAAGGGGGGGGGCTTGCCTGCTTGCTCTGGCAAGAAGGAGGGGTCGTCAACTCCGTAGTCGTACTGGATAGCAGCAGCGTCGGTCTCGGTGTCTAGCGAGAGAAGAGGGGGAAGAAACAATAAATATAATGCAAACATATGCATGACGATGCATGACATGACAAGTAACGGCGCTCGGTGTGCCCTAACGTGGTAGTGGGTGATACTGGCGAAGGGGGAAACATCCGGGAAAGTATCTCCGGGGTTTCGCGTTTTCGAACAGATGACCAGAGGTGAGATGTTGCAGGTTTGCTATGCTAGGGACGTGTGGCTGACGAACGGGCCGCATATTCGAATTTGTCACGTCGTTTTGAGCAACTTTCATGTGCAAAGTTTTTTCATCCGAGCTACGGATTATTTTATATCATTTTTAAAGTTTTTAGTTTATTTTCTAAATTTACAGAATTGTTTTAATTTGAATATAAAACAACAAAATACTTTTGTCACTTAGTGCTAGTCTGGCCGTAGTGTATGGCAGTGGGGCCGGTGGGGTTCGGTTGACCCAGTCAAATGTACACTAGTCAACATACGAATAGTGTAGGACTATAGTCTGGCCGTAGTGTATGACTTAGGTGTTTTTTTTTAAAAAAATTCTTTAAACTATAGTGGGTCCACATGTCATCTACTATTGGACTAATTAACTAGTAATACTAATTAGACTAACAAATAAATTAGTCCCTAAAGTAGTATTTGGGCCGGCCATACACACCCAAAACACACACGCACACACAGAGCTAGCCATGGTTAGCACTTAGCACGCACGGGCACAAGGCCACGGCGGCCATGGCCAGCAGCTGCAGCTAAGCAACGAGCAGCCGTAGCGCATCACCTCAGCTAGCGAGTAGCAGAGGTAGCAGTAAGCAGCGACACGCAGGAGCAGCAACACGGCAGCAGCAACACAGCGGCGAGAGCAGCAGCAGCGCATCATCGAAGCAGCAGGGACGAGCAGCGGGCGAGGCCACGCGCAGCCGGGCGCGCGCGGAGACACGGCCGGGTGCGCGCGGAGGCACGGCCGGGCGCGGGCGTGGGCGCACGTGGGGGGCAGCGGCGGCACTAGCGGCGGGGCGCGCAACAAGGAAACGGTTACAACAGAAGCAGGGGGGCGTGGGCACGTACTGAACTGAGCTTACAGGAAGAATCGGCCATGGCGGACGAGCACGGGACAACCCAATCGACGGTGGATCAAACGGAAAAGTGTGGGTACGAGGGGAGGCGCTCACAGCGGAGGTCGTAGGCGAGCTCGACGAGGCCAGAGTGGACCGGAGTGACGGATCTACGGCGAGGTCGTGGCGGCCGAGCACGAAGAAGACGACGATGGCGTCGGCAACCCAGTGCCACGGCTTGAGGCGACGCCCGGGACCGATTAAGTCGAGCTTGGTGGAGCTCCTAGACGCCCTCCCGCACGACAGAGACGCCTGCGG
>NC_041385.1:523665037-523669089 GCF_002162155.2 Triticum dicoccoides
TTTGCTAAATCTGCCAGGGGGTCCAGTAGTTTAGGTCCTTTTTTTCTTTTTACTACTATTTTCAATTTTTATTCTGTTTAATTATTTAGCTACTGTTTTGTACTTTGTTTTGCATCAAAATACTTTTGTAAAATGTAAAACCTTTCCATATAATTACTATGCATTATTTTACACTGCCACAAAAAAACTTTGGTTTCAAAATAATTTATTAAGTTTGAGTTTATATTTAAATGGGATAAAAAGGTGTTGTTGATCCACTGTTTTAATATCCAGGGGGAATTTTATATATTGAAAATGTTAATTCTTTCATGAAAAATTGGTAGTGAATATTTATAAACCATTGAACTTTTTTGTTTTACCGCTTGAAGAAATAATAATTTGACTTTATGTTAAATTTGAATTTGAATCGGGTTTGAATCAACGCGAGATTAATGACAGTAATCATGGGGATGTGGCATCATTAGTAGAGGGTTACTGTAGCTTAATTATCCGGACGTCACATGGCCTTGGCAAGTTCGGACTCTTGAGTCTTCGAATCACGCTCCAAGGACTCGTACTTCTTGACGGCGTCCTCGAGCTCTTGCTGGACCTCGCTGACCCGGGCCTCCTGCTTCTCGCACGCGGCGCGTTCCTTGGCCGCTTTGTCTTCAGCCTCGGCTAACGCCTTCTTGAGGGATGCCACCTCGGTATTGGCCCCTAATAAAGTTCATGATGCTTTCACCAGCACGAACCATTCATCCTTCCTAAATATACACGCAGGTTACTGCATACCTTTGCTTTCTTCAAGCTGCTTCTTCACGAGGCCGAGCTCTTCCTCGGCCTGCTCCAGGTTCTGCTTCAGTCCGGAGACCTCCACAGTATGAGTGGCAGCAGCCAGCAGCGACACCTACTTATTCACACATACATCTTATGTTAGACTTCTACGAAAATTATTTGATCCTTTGTTCGGCTCTTCTTTTCGAACACCAAACAGAACATCAGGGCCTACTGTCTACACTGTGATATTCTTCTTTACAGTTACATTACATACCTCGAAGCCTGTTAGAAGGTGAGGGAGTCCTCGATTACATTAAAGAGCATCATACGCACAGTTTGGGACCCCCTATCCGAGATCCGCCGGTTTTGACACTGACATTGGTGCTTTCATTGAGAGTTCCACTGTGTCGCCAACTATAAGGCTTGATGGCTCCTTCAATCATCTACAATAACGCAGTCCAGGGTGAGGTTTTTCTCCCCGGACAGATCTTCGTATTCGGCGACTTCGCACTGCGGCCCAACTCATTTGGCCATCTGGAGCAGATCGACAGCTATGCCCCTGGCCATCAGGTCAGGTTTGGAAGCTTGAACTACACCGCTGACATCCGCGAAGACTTGATCTTCGACGGATTCGAGACCATGACAGCTGCACCCTGCCGCCACGATGACATGACCTAAATCTGTCATCGGACTGTGCTTGGGGGATAGCACTTGTAACCGCTCCAGCCCTAGATCCGGAGAAGAGCGTGCCATTCAAGGATGGGAAGCTCAGCCCTGCCACGAAGGCCGTAGACTCAACGACGTTAGAGCCGAACGCAGGATCAACCTCTAGCGAGGCCTGTGTCATCGGAGTTACGAACTCATCTCCATCCATAGGCTCCGAACCGCGTGTATCCATGCCCATCGAACCAAATTGGGCGCCGATCTTGGAGTTCAGCTCTTCGGACATCTTCCAACACTCACCCCTAGGTGACGTGTTAAACTCATTAAAGTCCCTCTCCTTGTCAGGAGATTCTTGGCCGAACTATGTCCGGCTTCAGTGGGAAGCGGACGACGAAGAGCTTCGTTGCCTAGCCACCACCCACTTGATAGCCACTGTCGACGATCTGACCGACATGCTTGATTTCGACTCCGAGGACATCGACGGTATGGACGACGATGCCGGAGAAGAACAGGAACCGCCGCCTATAGGGCGCTGGACAGCCACCTCCACATACGATATATACATGGTGGATACACCTAAAAAAGACAATGGCGAGAATAAAAAGGATCTAGTTGAGGATAAGCCTCCTGAGAAGCAGCCAAATGTAGCGACCAGACCTCAAACAGTCTAGTCTCTGTGCATCAGTGTCATCCCTGGATTGGTAATGCTGACACGCACAGTACTTGAGAATTTATAACAGAGTAGCAATCACACACTTATTACATCGAATGTCTCAAAAGAGAACTTATTACAATAATATGGCTTAAGGCCATCTAAATACGATAACAGCGGAAGGCTTGGAAGATAAAATGAGTCCATCAACTCCAACGACATAGATGAGTAAACGACAACGACCTATAGCACCTTACTCGTCGTCTGAAAAGTCTAAAACATGATATGTTGCTGCCCAAAACAGGTCAGCACATGGAATATGCTGGCAAAGTAACACATAGAGTAATGAACAGAAGAAATGCTATCACTACCTGCAATATGGTTGGTGGAAAGCTCTATGGTTACAGTTTTTTCATAAAGCCAATTTTCTCCTACAACAAAGGAATAGACTTTATTTAACTATCATGGTGGTTGTTAAACATTGAGAAGGTTCCTCCAACTCAATCCCAATTAAGCATCATCATTAAACCCAGCAAATTAACTTAGAGTGATGAGATCAACATGATAATCCAAGGACCAGATACTCAAGATGTTCATAACCGGGGACACAGCTAACCATGACTAGTTTGTACACTCTGCAGAGGTTTGCACACTTTTCCCCACAAGACCCGATCTCCTCCGTTAGGTTTCTCGCACTACATGGTGTTTGAGAAACGGATGACCGAGACACAGTCTTTCAGAAACATTAACTCTTTACTCTGGATGGACAGTTACACCTACTTTCCCCTACATCTGCTAGCCCACCACTGAAAGAGGTCATGCAACTTAATCAACTATGCTAGAGCCCATAATAGCTTGTGGCTGCACATGGAAGTTTCTAGCATGAATAATCTTATGATCCCTTTGAGCCTGGGTGACGGACCGTAGGATGATCATACGGAACCCCGGGATATCCTAGGACAACACTGGGTTCTCCTGGTGCCCACAAGCAATCCAACCAGATGTGTATTCTAGTAGCCACCTTAAGTTAACCATTAATTAACAATACTCACATCTGTCATGGATACACTCACCCAAACCACGTCTATGAGCATATCATAGCAATATAAGCATAACGTAGAAGTAACTCCCAAAGGTTTGATAATAAACAGGGCAATAGGTTCTACCTCATCATCTACTTCCCAAAACCCACATGTTAAATAGATCCTAACCATGCAATGTTTGAGGGTTGATCTAATGCAATAAAACATGGGTAATAAAGGGATATGATCAAAGTGTTACTTGCATTGCTGATGATCCGCAAACCCTAGAGACTCGTAGTAGCACGCTTCGCACTCCGGAAATTCTATCGCAATAGCATAGATAAGTACTCAACTAAATGCATAGGTAAGGCTCAAATAAAAATATCTAACCAGAAAGTTCAACTGAAGAACTCTGGACTGCAAAAAGAAACAACTCAAACGGAGAAACGAAACTCAAACTACGAAAGAAACAAGATCCGTTTACTAATCTGGACTAAAGTCAAATTTTACAGTACCAAAATCTTGTTCAAGTTGATAAAAAAGAAAGAGGGCTTCAATAGGAAGATCTAGGCGCTTGAATCGCCCGATTCTGATAAACGAGCGAAAAGATAAACTAAAACGAAGATCTGGGTTGAAATCACGATCGAAAATAATCACGGTAAAACCTTGGAAAAAGAAAACTGACAAACAGGCTAACAAACGAACGTTCGCTGTCTACGGCTAACTGACGAACAATGTTCGTTAAAATGAACGTATGGACGAACGTCCGCTATTTAACTAAACTAGAAAAAAACGAACCAGATCTAGAAAAAAACGAACTAGGGTTTTTCGAGAATAAAACCGACCGGTTTTTATAGAAAACCCGGCGACTACCTCGTTGAGCGTGATGGCAGCGGTGGCAGTACTCCGGCGGCGGGGCGGTACTTCGGCGGCAGCGGCGGCGGCGGTCGGCGGGCGGC